>NC_092055.1:25840660-26090588 GCF_003086295.3 Arachis hypogaea | reverse complement strand
AATAATGAAAACAAAAACTTAAAATTAAAATAAAATTACCTAATCTGAGCAACAAGATGAACCGTCAGTTGTCCAAACTCGAACAATCCCCGGCAACAGCGCCAAAAACTTGGTGTGGCAAAATTGTGATCGTTCATTCCTTGGTAACGGCGCTGAAAACTTAATATGCACGTTCATAATCTTAGTTCTTCTTCACAACTTCGCACAACTAACCAGCAAGTGCACTGGGTCGTCCAAGTAATAAACCTTACGTGAGTAAGGGTCGATCCCACGGAGATTGTCGGCTTGAAGCAATCTATGGTCACCTTGTAAATCTCAGTCAGGCAGATTCAAATGGTTATAGAGTTTTAATAATTAAAAGATAAATAAAACGTAAAATAGGATAGAGATACTTATGTAATTCATTGGTGAGAATTTCAGATAAGCGTATGGAGATGCTTAGTTCCTTCTAAAGCTCTGCTTTCCTACTGCTTTCATCCAATCCTTCATACTCCTTTCCATGGCAAGCTGTATGTTGGGCATCACCGTTGTCAATGGCTACATCCCGTCCTCTCAGTGAAAATGGTCCAAATGCACTATCACAGCACGACTAATCATCTGTCGGTTCTCGATCATGCTTGAATAGGATTCAGTAATCCTTTTGTGTCTGTCACTACGCCCAGCAGTCGCGAGTTTGAAGCTCGTCACAGCCATCCCTTCCCAGATCCTACTCGGAATACCACAGACAAGGTTTATACTTTCCGGATCTCAAGAATGGCCTCCAATAATGCTAACCTATACCACGAAGACTCTGATCGTGAATCAGGAGGCTAAGAGATATGCATTCGATCTTGCTTTCATGTAGAACGGAAGTGTTTGTCAGGCACGCGTTCATAAGTGAGAATGATGATGAGCGTCACATAATCATCACATTCATCATGTTCTTGTGTGCGAATGAATATCTTAGAGAAGAAATAGGCTTGAGTTGAATAGAAAAACAATAGTACTTTGCATTAATTCATCAGAAACAGCAGAGCTCCACACCTTAATCTATGGTGTGTAGAAACTCTACCGTTGAAAATACATAAGTGATAAAGGTCCAGGCATGGCCGAATGGCCAGCCCCCATAAAGGTATAAGATAGCATAAAACAAATCAAAGATCAGATGCCAAACATGATAGTAAAAAATTCTATTTATACTAAACTAGTTACAAGAGTTACAGAAATGAGTAAATGATGCAGAAATCCACCTCCGGGCCCACTTGGTGTATGCTTGGGCTGAGCATTGAAGCTTTCATGTGTAGAGGTCTTCCTTGGAGTTGAACGCCAGTTTGTAACCTGTTTCTGGCATTTAACTTTGCTTTGCAACCTGTTTCTGGCGTTTAACTCCAAAATAGGGCAAAGAGCTGGCGTTGAACCCCAGTTTGCGTCATCTAAACTCGGGCAAAGTATGAACTATTATATATTGATGGAAATCCCTGGATGTCTACTTTCCAACGCAATTGAAAGCGCACCATTTAGACTTCTGTAGCTCCAGAAAATCCACTTTGAGTGCAGGGAGGTCAGAATCCAACAGCATCTGCAGTCCTTCTTCAACCTCTGAATCTGATTTTTGCTCAAGTCTCTCAATTTCAGCCAGAAATCACCTGAAATCACAAAAAAACACACAAACTCATAGTAAACTCCAGAAATGTGAATTTTTATTTAAAAACTAATAAAAATATACTAAAAACTAACTAAATCATACTAAAAACTATGTAAAAACAATGCCAAAAAGCGTATAAATTATCCGCTCATCACAACACCAAACTTAAATTGTTGCTTGTCCCCAAGTAACTAAAAATCAAATAGGATAAAAAGAAGAGAATATACTATAAATTCAAAAATATCAATGAAACTTAGCTCCAATCAGATGAGCGGGACTAGTAGCTTTTTGCCTCTTGAATAGTTTTGGCATCTCACTTTATCCATTGAAGTTCAGAATGATTGGCATCTATAGGAACTTAGAATTCAGATAGTGTTATTGATTCTCCTAGTTCAGTATGTTGATTCTTGAACACAACTACTTTATGAGTCTTGGCCGTGGCCCTAAGCACTTTATTTTCCAGTATTACCACCGGATACATAAATGCCACAGACACATAACTGGGTGAACCTTTTCAGATTGTGACTCAGCTTTGCTAAAGTCCCCAATTAGAGGTGTCCAGGGTTCTTAAGCACACTCTTCTTTTTCTTTGGACCTCGACTTTAATCGCTCAGTCTCAAGTTTTCACTTGACACCTTCACGCCACAAGCACATGGTTAGGGACAGCTTGGTTTAGCCGCTTTAGCCAGGATTTTATTCCTTTAGGCCCTCCTATCCACTAATGCTCAAAGCCTTGGATCCTCTTTATTACCCTTGCCTTTTGGTTTAAAGGGTTACTGGCTTTTTGCTCTTGCCTTTTGGTTTAAAGAGCTCTTGGCTTTTTCTGCTTGCTTTTTCTTTTCTTTTTCTTTTTTTTTTTGCCTTCTCTTTTTTTTCGCAAGCTTTTGTATTCACTGCTTTTTCTTGCTTCAAGAATCATTTTTATGATTTTTCATATCATCAAATAACATTTCTCCTTTTTCATCATTCTTTCAAGAGCCAACAATTTTAACATTCATAAACAACAAATTCAAAAGACATATGCACTGTTCAAGCATTCATTCAGAAAACAAAAAGTATTGTCACCACATCAAAATAATTAAACTAATTTCAAGGATGAATTCGAAACCCTGTACTTCTTGTTCTTTTGTTTTTAGAACAGTTTTCAATTAAGAGAGGTGATGGATTCATAGGACATTCATAACTTTAAGGCATAGACACTTAGACACTAATGATCATGTAATAAAGACACAAACATAAATAAACATGAAGCATAGTAAACGAAAAACAGGAAAATAAGAACAAGGAGAATAAGGAACGGGTCCACCTTAGTGAGGGTGGCGTCTTCCTCTTCTTCAAGAACCAATGGTGCTCTTGAGCTCCTCTATGTCTCTTCCTTGTTTTTGTTGCTCCTCCTTCATAGCTCTTTGATCTTCTCTAATCTCATGGAGGATGATGGAGTGCTCTTGGTGCTCCATCCTTAGTTGTCCCATGTTGGAACTTAATTCTCCTAGGGAAGTGTTGATTTTCTCCCAATAGTTTTATGGAGGGAAGTGCATCCCTTGAGGCATCTCAGGGATTTCATAGTGAGGAATTTTCTCATGCTCTTGTTGAGGTCCATGATCTCTTGTCTGCTCCATCCTTTTCTTAGTGATGGGCTTGTCCTCATCAATGAGGATGTCTCCCTCTATGTCAATTCTAGCCGAATTGCAGAGGTGGCAAATGAGGTGAGGAAAGGCTAACCTTGCCAAAGTGGAAGACTTGTCAGCCACCTTATAGAGTTCTTGAGATATAATCTCATGAACTTTCACTTCCTCCCCAATCATGATACTATGGATCATGATGGCCCGGTCTATAGTAACTTCAGACCGGTTGCTAGTAGGAATGATTGAGCGTTGAATAAACTCCAACCATCCTCTAGCCACAGGCTTAAGGTCCAGTCTTCTCAACTGAACTGGCTTGCCTCTTGAGTCAACTTTCCATTGAGCTCCTTTCACACATATGTCCATGAGGACTTGGTCCAACCTTTGATCAAAGTTGACCCTTCTAGTGTAGGGGCGTGCGTTTTCTTGCATCATTGGCCAGTTGAACGCCAACCTTACATTTTCCGGACTGAAATCTAAGTAATTCCCCCAAACCATGGTAATCCAATTCTTTGGATTCAGGTTCACACTTTGATCATGGTTCCTAGTGATCCATGCATTTGCATAGAACTCTTGAACCATTAAGATCCCGACTTGTTGAATAGGATTAGAGAGAACTTCCCATCCTCTTCTTCTAACTTCTTGTCGGATCTCCGGATATTCGCTCTTTTTGAGCTTGAAAGGAACCTCAGGGATCACTTTCTTCTTGGCCACAACTTCATAGAAGTGGTCTTGATGGACCTTTGAGATGAATCTCTCCATCTCCCATGACTCAGAGGTGGAAGCAATTGCCTTCCCTTTCCTCTTTCTTAGGTTTCTCTGGCCTTTAGTGCCATTAATGGTTATGAAAAACAAAAAGCAATGCTTTTACCACACCAAACTTAAAAGGTTTTCTCGTCTCCGAGCAAAAGAAGAAAGGAAGTAGTAGAAGAAGAAGAAAATGGAGGAGATGGAGGGAGAAAGTGTATTCGGCCAAGGGGAAGAAGTGGTGGTTGTAATGTGTGAAAATGGAGTAGTGTTGAGGGGTTTATTTAGGGGTGGGGTGGGTGGTAGGTTTCGGCCATTAGGGTTGGGTTTGGGAGGGAAAAGAATTTAAATTTTGGAGGTAGGTGGGGTTTATGGGGAAGAGGTATGGAGGTGATTGGTGAAGGATATTTGGGGAAGAGTGTTATGGAAAGGTGTGAAGAGGAGAGAAGAAAAGGTGGGGATCCTGTGGGGTCCACAGATCTAGTGGGGTCAAGGACTTAACATCCCTGCTTCAATTAGGCGTGTAAAATGCTCTTAGAGTGCATGTCTGGCGTTAAACGCCAGCTTGCTGCTTGTTTCTGGCGTTTAACGCCACTTCCATGCTCTGTTCTGAAGTTAAACGCCAGTTTGGTGCTTGTTTCTGGCGTTTAACACCACTTCCATGCTCTGTTCTGGTGTTAAACGCCAGTCTGGTGCTTGTTTCTAGCGTTTAACGCCAGCTTGATGCTTCTTTCTGGCGTTAAACGCCAGTTTGATGCTTCTTACTGGTGTTTAAACGCAGTAAGTTCTTCCTCCAGGGTAAGCTATTTTTAAAGTTATTTTTCATTCTATTTTTATTTTTTTAGTAGTTTTTGTGACTCCACATAATCATCAACCTAAAAAAGCATAAAATAATAATAGAAAATAAATAGATATAATTAAATAACATTGGGTTGCCTCTCAACAAGCGCTTCTTTAATGTCAATAGCTTGACAGTGAGCTCTCATGGAGCCTCATAGATGTTCAGAGCAATGTTGGGACCTCCAAACACCAAACTTAGAGTTTGAATGTGGGGGTTCAACACCAAACTTAGAGTTTAGTTGTGGCCTCCCAACTCCAAACTTAGAGTTTGACTGTGGGGGCTTTGGTTGACTCTGCAGTGAGAGAAACTTTTTGTGCTTACTCTCCATGGTTACAGAAGGAGATCCTTGAGTGTTAAACACAAAGTTGTCCTTATTCAGTTGAAGGATCAATTCTCCTCTGTCCACATCAATCACAGCTCTTGCTGTGGCTAGGAAGGGTCTTCCAAGGATGATGGATTCATCCTCATCCTTCCCAGTGTCTAGGATTATGAAATCAGCAGGGATGTAAAGGCCTTCAACCTTTACTAGCACATCCTCTACTAGTCCATAAGCTTGTTTTCTTGAGTTGTCTGCCATCTCTAATGAGATTCTGGCAGCTTGCACCTCAAAGATCCCAAGTTTCTCCATTACATAGAGTGGCATTAAGTTTATTCCTGACCCCAGGTCATACAAAGCCTTCTCAAAGTTCATGGTGCCTATGTTACAGGGAATTAGGAATTTACCAGGATCCTATTTCTTTTGAGGTGATTTATGCCTATCCAATGCATTCAGTTCATTGGTGAGCAAGGGAGGTTCATCTTCCCAAGTCTCATTACCAAATACTTTGGCATTCAGCTTCATGATTGCACCAAGGTATTTAGCAACTTACTCTTCAGTAATGTCTTCATCCTCTTCAGAGGATGAATACTCATCAGAGCTCATGAAGGGCAAAAGGAGGTTCAATGGAATCTCTATGGTCTCTAGATGAGCCTCAGATTTCTTTGGTTCCTCAAAGGGAAACTCCTTATTGGTCACTGAGCATCCCAGGAGGTCTTTCTCACTAGGATTCACGTCCCTCTCATCCTCTCTGGGTTCGGCCACACCAAGGTAATGGCCTTGCACTCTCTTTTTAGATTCTCTTCTATATTGCTTGGGAGAGTACTAGGAGGAGTTTCAGTGACTCTTTTACTCAGCTGGCCCACTTGTGCCTCCAAATTTCTAATGGAGGACCTTGTTTCATTTATGAAACTTAGAGTGGCCTTAGATAGATCAGAGACTATATTTGCTAAGCTAGATGGATTCTGCTTAAAATTCTCTGTCTGTTGCTGAGTGGATGATAGAAAAGGCTTGCTATTGCTAAACCTGTTTCTTCCACCAGTATTAAAGCCTTGTTGAGGCTTTTGTTGATCCTTCCATGAGAAATTTGGATGATTTCTCCATGAGGGATTATAGGTATTTCCATAGGGTTCCCCCATGTAATTCACCTCTGCTATTGCAGGGTTCTCAGGATCATAAGCTTCTTCTTCAGAAGATGCCTCTTGAGTATTGTTGGATGCAGCTTGCAATCCATCCAGACTCTGAGAAATCATATTAACTTGCTGAGTCAATATTTTATTCTGAGCCAATATGGTATTCAGAGTATCAATTTCAAGAACTCCCTTCCTCTGAGGCGTCCCATTACTCACAGGATTCCTTTCAGAAGTGTACATGAACTGGTTATTTGCAACCATGTCAATGAGTTCCTGAGCTTCTGCAGGCGTTTTCTTTAGGTGAATGGATCCACCTGCAGAATGGTCCAATGACATCTTTGATAATTCAGACAGACCATCATAGAATATATCCAAGATGGTCCATTCTAAAAGCATATCAGAAGGACACTTTTTGGTCAGTTGCTTATATCTCTCTCAAGCTTCATAGAGGGATTCACCTTCTTTCTGTTTGAAGGTTTGAACATCCACTCTAAGCTTGCTAAGCTTTTGAGGAGGAAAGAACTTGGCTAAGAAAGCCGTGACCAGCTTATCCCAAGAGTTCAGGCTATCTTTAGGTTGAAAGTCCAACCATATTCTAGCTTTGTCTCTTACAGCAAACAGGAAAAGCATAAGCCTGTAGACCTCAGAGTCAACCCCATTGGTCTTAACAGTATCACAGATCTGCAAGAATTCAGTTAAGAACTGAAATGGATCTTCTGATGGAAGTCCATGAAACTTGTAATTCTGTTGCATCAGAGAAACTAATTGAGGCTTTAGCTCAAAATTGTTTGCTCCAATGGTAGGGATTGAGATTCTTCTTCCATGTAAATTGGAATTTGGTGCAGTAAAGTCACCAAGCATCTTCCTTGCATTGTTATTATTTTCGGCCATGTCTCCTTCTTTTTCGAAAATTTCTGTCAGATTTTCTCTAAAGAGTTGTGCTTTAGCTTTCCTTAGCTTCCTCTTCAGAGTCCTTTCAGGTTCAGGATCAACTTCAACAAGAATGTTCTTATCCTTGCTCCTGCTCATATGAAAAAGAAGGGAACAGAAAATAATAGGGATCCTCTTTGCCACAGTAGAGAGGTTCCTTTATGTGAGTAGAAGAGAAGAAAAAGAATTCGAATACAGAAAGACGGAGAGGGTTCAAATTTTTAAGAAGAAGAGAAGTGTTAGTAGATAAGTAAATAATTAGAAGGAGATGAGAGATGGAAGAATTCGAAAATAAAATAAAATGAAAATATTTTTGTTTTTAATTTAAAATTAAAATTAAAATTTGAAAATTTAAAAAGAAAGATAAAATTAAATCAAATTAAAATTTAAAATAAATAGTTAATAAAAAAGGCATTTTGAAAAAGAGGGGAGTGATTTTCGAAAATTAGAGAGAGAGAATTAGTTAGATAGTTTTGAAAAAGATAAGAATCAATTAAAAAAATAGGATTAATTTGAAAAAGATTTGAAAATCAATTTGAAAAGATAAGAGGTTAGAAAAGATTTTGAAATTGATTTTGAAAAAGATGTGATTGACATTTATTTTGAAAAAGATTTGAAAAAGAAATTTAAAAAAATTTGATTTTGAAAATTAAAGTTGGTTACTTGACTAACAAGAAACAAAAAGATATGATTTTAAAATTTAAAGATTGAACCTTTCTTACTAGGCAAGTAACAAACTTAAAATTTTTGAATCAATCACATTAATTATTAGCATTAACTTCAAAAATATGAAATGGAAATAAGAAAAAGATTTTGAAAATAAATTTTGAAAATTTCAAAATTATGAAAGAAAAATTGAAAAAGATTTGATTTTTGAAAAAGATTTGAAAAAGATAGAATTTTTAAATTGAAAATTTGACTTGACTCATAAGAAATAATTAAATTTAAAATTTTTTGACTAAATCAAACCAAATTTTCAAAAATTTATGAGAGAATAAGGGAAAGATATTTTTTTATTTTTGAATTTTTAATGAAGAAAGGGAAAAACAACCAAAAGACACAAAACATGAAAATTATGAATCAAAACACATGATGCATGCAAGAACACCTTGAATGTCAAGATGAACACCAAGAACACTTTGAATGTCAAGATGAACATCAAGAACACATTTTTGAAAATTTTTAAGAAAAGAAAAACATGCAAGACACCAAACTTTAAAAAATTTTTAATATTGAGACACTAACAAATTGAAAATGTATATGAGAAATAAGAAAAGACACAAAACAAGAAAAATTAAAGACCAAACATAGAAAATCATCAAGAACAACTTGAAGATCATGAAGAACACAATTCAATGCATGTGTTCTTCGAAAATTTAAAGAAAAGTTAAAAGCATGCAATTGACACTAAACTTAAAATTTGACACTAAACTCAAACAAGAAACACAAAATATTTTTGGTTTTTATGATTTTATTAATTTTTTTTTCAAAAATTAATTGGAAAAAGAAAAATAAGGATTTCAAAATTTCTAATGAGAATTCCAGGAATCATGCAATGTTAGCCTAAGGCTCCGATCCAGGAATTAGACATGGCTTACTAGCCAGCCAAGCTTTCAGTGAAAGCTCCGGTCCAAAATACTAGACATGGCCAATGGCCAGCCAAGTCTTAGCAGTACATACAAGCATTTCATAACAGGTGAAAACCTCAGTCCAAAAGAATTTAGACATGGCTTAACAGCCAGCTAGGTTTCAACATGTCATGGTGAAACTCTAGAATTCATTCTTAAAAATTCTGAAGTCTTAGAATAATTTATTTTTGAAAATAAAAATAATGAAAACAAAAACTTAAAATTAAAATAAAATTACCTAATCTGAGCAACAAGATGAACCATCAGTTGTCCAAACTCGAACAATCCCCGGCAACAGCGCCAAAAACTTGGTGTGGCAAAATCGTGATCGTTCATTCCTTGGTAACGGTGCTGAAAACTTAATATGCACGTTCATAATCTTAGTTCTTCTTCACAACTTCGCACAACTAACCAGCAAGTGCACTGGGTCGTCCAAGTAATAAACCTTACGTGAGTAAGGGTCGATCCCACGGAGATTGTCGGCTTGAAGCAATCTATGGTCACCTTGTAAATCTCAGTCAGGCGGATTTAAATGGTTATAGAGTTTTAATAATTAAAAGATAAATAAAACGTAAAATAGCATAGAGATACTTATGTAATTCATTGGTGAGAATTTCAGATAAGCGTATAGAGATGCTTAGTTCCTTCTAAATCTCCGCTTTCCTACTGCTTTCATCCAATCCTTCATACTCCTTTCCATGGCAAGTTGTATGTTGGGCATCACCGTTGCCAATAGCTACATCCTATTCTCTCAGTGAAAATGGTCCAAATGCACTATCACCGCACGACTAATCATCTGTCGGTTCTCGATCATGCTTGAATAGGATTCAGTAATCCTTTTGCGTCTGTCACTATGCCCAGCACTCGCGAGTTTGAAGCTCGTCACAGCCATCCCTTCCCAGATCCTACTCGGAATACCACAGACAAGGCTTAGACTTTCCGAATCTCAAGAATGGCCTCCAATAATGCTAGCCTATACCACAAAGACTCTGATCGTGAATCAGAACGCTAAGAGATATGCATTCGATCTTGCTTTCATGTAGAACGGAAGTGTTTGTCAGGCACGCGTTCATAAGTGAGAATGATGATGAGCGTCACATAATCATCACATTCATCATGTTCTTGTGTGCGAATGAATATCTTAGAGAAGAAATAGGCTTGAGTTGAATAGAAAAACAATAGTACTTTGCATTAATTCATGAGGAACAGCAGAGCTCCACACCTTAATCTATGGTGTGTAGAAACTCTACCGTTGAAAATACATAAGTGATAAAGGTCCAGGCATGGCCGAATAGCCAGCCCGCATAAAGGTCTAAGATAGCATAAAACTAATCAAAGATCAGATGCCAAACATGATAGTAAAAAGTTCTATTTATACTAAACTCGTTACAAGAGTTACAGAAATGAGCATTGAAGCTTTCATGTGTAGAGGTCTTCCTTGGAGTTGAACGCCAGTTTATAACCTGTTTCTGGCATTTAACTTTGCTTTTTAACCTGTTTCTGGCGTTTAACTCCAAAATAGGGCAAAGAGCTGGCGTTGAACGCCAGTTTGCGTCGTCTAAACTCGGGAAAAGTATGGACTATTATATATTGATGGAAAGCCCTGGATGTCTACTTTTCAACGAAATTGAGAGCGCACCATTTGGACTTCTGTAGCTCCAGAAAATCTACTTTGAGTGCAGGGAGGTCAGAATCCAACAGCATCTGCAGTCCTTCTTCAACCTCTGAATCTGATTTTTGCTCAAGTCCCTCAATTTCAGTCAGAAATTATCTGAAATCACAGAAAAACACACAAACTCATAGTAAACTCTAGAAATGTGAGTTTTTATTTAAAAACTAATAAAAATATACTAAAAACTAACTAAATCATACTAAAAACTATGTAAAAACAATACCAAAAAGCGTATAAATTATCCGCTCATCAGCTACTCATGCCTTTGCCAGCATGACATCTTGCATCTAATTATCTTAATTTATCATGCTATATTTTCATTGATGTCCTGATTACATGGAGTCGCGACCATGTGTTTACGACATTCTTCTTTACCTTGGCATTGATTATCACTTGAATTTTCCTCCTCTCGGTTCTAGCTACTTGATTTTATGCCCTTTCTTTGATCCGTTTTCAGGATGGCCACCAGGAAAGGTAAAGATAAAGCCTCTAATAAGCCACTGGCGAGGACAGGAATGAAAAGAGCACCAGCTGCGGAACCATCCTCAACATCAATAAAGCCACCAACAAAGCGGGTCAAGAGGATCATCAAGGTCGATGAAACCGAGAAAGCCTCTCCAGCAAGGGACACTGCGTGGTTCACTAACCGCTACTGTGAGCAGATGTTTCCCATCCTGGCTGAGCGGAACTACAACAATGAGCACCTACTCATCCTCCCTACCCACATTGTTGAGTTTGTTGAGCCCCGTATTGAGTGCAGACAATGGGGATTCTTACGGAGGCAGCCACAGCAGGTTAACCTCTCATGGGTAGTTGAATTCTACTCCAATTTTAACATGCCAACCCTACAGTCTGTCTATGTCCGTCAGAAGCAAGTCCCCATAATTGAAGGCACCATTCAGCGTGCTTTAGATCTTCCCCCTGCCCCAGAAGGATTGGACGCATACCAAGAAGCCTCTTTCAAGGGCCAGACATACCAATTTGACTGGGACACCGTCCTCAGAATTATAGCACAACCTGGCAGCAGATGGATATATGGATACCATCGATCCCGACCTAAGGGTATATTGGCTTCAGCACTTACCTTGGATGCTCGAGTGTGGGCACAGATTATGTCCTACTATATCTTTCCGAGCACTCACGAGTCCTCCTTCACTGCAGACATGGATGTTCTCCTCTGGTGTATCCTTACAGACCAGCCTCTCAACTTACCAAGACACCTCCGACACACCATGGGACACGTACAGATTGCGGACAACCTACCATTTCTTGCCTTGGTTTTAGATCTAGTCTCGGCAGCCGAAGTCTCCTACAGAGCTGGGGACACCAAGACCATACTTCCGCAGGACGATCAGTATGTCCTCAATGGGAAGTACATTAGACCCCAAGCAGCCACTACCAGCCGGATTGTAGACCCGGCCGGAGATATTCCTTCTCCTTCCACATCACAAGCACCTTCAAAAAATTAGCTGCTCCTTTAGATACTTTAGAGATTGGACCGGCTTGACCGGCAGGCAAAGAGAATGGAGCATCGTAACAAGCACCAATTTACATACCTCAAGGAGCTGATTGCTGGCAACCACCCACCTGAAGAAGAACCAAACACTCTGGACTCCACTTCACCTACCAGCACCGGGAGCCATGACAACCCCGACTGTGGAGATGCTGTTACCAGCCCCCTTTGTTCCTAACTGATGGCACCGAGGACGGTGCCAAGCTTTAAGTGTAGGGAGGTCGGTCAGTACCTGACTTTCGGAGGTAATCTCTCTCTCTCTTAACACCAACATTTTAGTTTTTCTTTTGTTAGATAGAATAGATTGCATGATAATAATTGTTTGCATGTATGTTTGCTTGGTTAAAGTAATAAATTTCTTTTTAAGACTCTATTTTATAATATTTCACTAATTTAAATTGAAAATTTTGTGTTAAACTTATTTGAAGACTGTAAATTGGAACATGAATTATAGCTAAGAACACACAACCTGAGATTTGAGCTTAATTACATGGTTACACTATTTAACTATAATATTTTATTCTTGTGTGTTTTCTTCTCTATAATTGTAATCTATAGTTTGTTCCACTCTATATGTCCAATGTTTAGTGTATTTATATGCATGCATATGATTGAGGCCATCATTTGTTATTAACTCACTTATCCCAAATAGCCTACCCTTTCAATTACCTTTGTTAGCCACCTTGAGCCTTTTAACCCCCATTTGTTCTATATTTTACCACATCACTAGCCTTAAGTGGAAAACAAGTTAATTACCACAAATTGAATCTTTGGTTAGCTTAAGATAGAGATTGTGTATCAATTAAGTGTGGGGAACCGTGGGAACAAGGGTTAATAGGGAATGTGTTATGATAAAATATTAGGAATTTGGGTACCTACTCATGTGAGACCAGAAAAAAATTAAAAATCCATGCGCATTGATATATTATGTTTACTTTTATATTTTTACTAAAAAAAACCCAAAAATATTCAATAAATAAGGGGACAAAATTACCCCAAGGTTAAGTTAATGAAAGATCAATGCATATGTGACAAAAATTAAAGAAGAGTTGATGCATGAGTATGTAATGCAAAAGTGGAAATTTTGGATAGCTAGGCATGATTTAAGAAGTATATAGAGTGTGTGTATAAGTGAGAGCTTAGGTTAGTTAAGGATTCAATTTATAGCTCACTTAGCCATACATATATCCTCACCCTTACCTTAGCCCCATTACAACCTTGAAAAGACCTCATGAAGTTTGCATTGGTACATTAAATATTTGTTGATTGGTTAGGTGAAGAACAAAGTTTAGAAAGCATGACTAGAGAAGACTAGAGTGAATTATCCCATACACTTGAATGATTACTGTATGATTTGAATTAGTGATATCTGATTTAAGTTTGTCTTGTAGAACTTATTTACTTTTAACCAAGTATGCAGGACCATCTTAGCATATAGTTGCATTCATATATAGGTTGCATCTCATGAGTCTTACTTTTCCCATTCATTTATTTTATCTCCTTGAGCTTAGCATGAGGACATGCTAATGTTTAAGTGTGGGTAGTTTGATAAACCACTATTTTATGGTTTATCTTGTGCTGATTTGAGTGGCTTTTATCAAGTCTTTACACACTTAATCATACAATTTGCATGATTTTACAATTCCTTCCTAGTTTTGTTCTATGATTGAAAACTTGCTTCCTAAGCCTTTAATTTGTGTATTTTAATTCCCCTTTATACCATTCGATGCCGTGATCCGTGTGTTATGTGTTTCAGGCTTTATAGGGCAGGAATGTCTTAGAGGATGGAGAGAAAGCTTGCAAAAATAGAAGGAACACAAGAAATAAAGGAGATAACCAGCGAGCATCGATGCACACGCATGGCTCACGCGTGCGCGTGATCTGGAGATTTTCACAGCGACGCGTGCGCGTACCTGACGCGTACGCATGGATGCGAGATTACACGGCGACGCGTGCGCGTACCTGACGCGTACGCGTGACAAGCGAAGATGACCAGCGACGCGTATGCGTGACTGACGCGTACGCGTGACATGCGCGATCTGCAGAAGTTGCAGAAAATGCTGGGGGTGATTTTGGGCCGAGTTTGGACCGAGTTTCCGGCCCAGAAACACAGACTAGAGCCAGGGGATGACCAAAGACTCAAGGGAGATTCTCATTCGCATAGTTTTAGTTTTAGTTTGGAATCTTAGAGAAAAATGACTACTTCCTCTAGGTTTCCTTTACATTCACGGATTTCTAGTTTTATGCTTTTGCTTTTGGATATTGAGAAGAGTCATTACCTCCGTTGAAGTTTCTACTACTCTAGTTTGCTTTCTTATTCCTTTACTCTTTTGATTACTTATTAACCCTGTTCAGATACGTATGTTGCAATTTGGGATTTATTAATGCAAATAACTATTTTTACTTTTAATTAGTTTTCAGCTATTATTTATTATGTCTTCCTTTTATTCCCTTTTTAATTCTATGCAAGTAATTTCCATGTCAATGGAGTAGACTCCCAACTTGACTTGGGGGTTGATTAAGAGGAGACCTTAGAGTTGGAATGCTCAAGTGATTAGTTAAATTGGAAGTTGTTGGCTAATTTCCTGGTCTCTAACTCTAATCCTTCCTTAGGAGAGGATTAGGACCTGGGATTTAGAGTTGGTTAGTTAGTTGCTTGACTTTCCTTTATTCAGTAAAGGATAACTAAGTAGAACAATAACCTTTTTCTATTACACTTGGGAAAATCCAACAAAGACAGAACTTTCAATTAATCTTCCCCCGGTCAAGGCTTTTATTTAATTGAATAAATTCTCTCATTAATTTTTATTGCTTCAAATTATAATCATTTAATTTTCTGTTCTCCAACTCTTAAAAACTCTCAGAAAATTCCTGACTAATAAAATAGCACTCTTTTGTCAACTCGGTTGGAGACGACCTGGGATTCCTACTCCCATTATTTTTATTCTAATTTTGTGACAACCCTTCTAAATTGATAAGCAGATTTTTGCTGGTTAAGAACTGTACTCGCAACGTATTTCTTATATTAATTTCTTAATCGGCTAATTTCCGCCACGTCAGTCGGCTAAAAGGTATAATACAACTCAGAAGTAAACAAAATACAACCTATTTCTCCATAAACCAACCTCAAAGAGAGGTACACGTATGCATATATAAAAGTGGAGAAATAAATATCTAAGTACAAAATAAGAGGAGTCTTCGCTTTCCACAGATAGTACGGCATGTTCAACAAGGTACACCATGTCCTGCATCTGGAAAACCAAATCCGAAAAGGGGTAAGAACCCGATGGTTCCCAGTAGGGTAGTAAAAGCATATGAACCCGCTAGGCAACCCTAAACTCAAATCATTCAAGATTCAAGCCTAGGGTCCTTTCTAATCCCAACAGGGTTAAGTTACTAAGTCTCAGCCCTTATCAACTGTCTCTAATGTCAATTCTATCCAACACTAAGCTGTTAATTCTCCCAATATCATTATTGTTCATTCTTCTATATTAAGCCCTTCTGGTCTTATTCGTCTCTAGCAATTATTATTAGCAACATTCAATCTCAAGGTTATCAATTATCATCATTAGACTCAATCGTCTTAGTAAAATCTCAATAGTCTCAATACAAGTCATCAGTCATACTAGTACTCTCAATTTCTCAACCCGAAGTAAGTGGGGCAAACCACAACCCTTGTATATACCTAGAGAGTTCAAATTCTCAATTGATATCCATTTTCATCATCCAATCATTCTATCATTAACGTCTCATCAAGAATAGCCCTCAGCGTTACCATCACCAGCATAAGGGACCTCTCAGTTGTTAAAGCACATATAAAAGAATACAACGAACACACAAGTAAAGGGAATAGATAAAGCAATTAGATCAGGTAGCATATAAATACAATTACTCAAGAAGGCAAGACAAATACAAGATGCACACCTAATCAATACACACAAATGCAAATTATGCATGCCTGTCCTACTGGCCATGAGCTCATGCGTCGGTTTTTATTGCCAGAACCTGACACGAGTAAGCGGGATTAACCAACTTTCCTTACCCGTAGGATCCACAAGCAAGCGGGATTGACCAACCATCCTTGTCCGGAAAATGCAAGCGGGATTAACCACCATCCTTGCTTATCACATACAACCACCAGTAACTGGGATTAACTAACCATCCTTGCCTGATACTTCGAACAAGTGGGATTAACCATTGTCCTTATCCAAAACACATCTCAGTCAATGCACAAGTGGGATTAACTACTGTCTTTGCCATTGCAGCAAATCTTGAGTAAGCAGGATTAACCACCGTCCTTACCCGAAAAACCACGAACAAGTAGGACTAACCAATCGTCCTTACTCGGGTGTAACCCAACTCAGTTTGCAAGTGAGATTCACTATCATCCTTGCCACGAGTAAACCTCAATTCTCAATAAAGTCTTCAATCAACTTTTAAAACCATTAAGTTCATTAACCTCATTCTCATTTAGTTTACCAATTTCTTCATCTCGTAAGTGCCTGAGAGGTATGTATAAATCGCCAGATGCCCAACCCCGGTGGCTGTCCTACTGTGTAACCAAGCTGCCCACACAACCACACAAACCAAGTTACCATCATCTTTGCATTGAATAAAAAGTAAAAACAAGGCCTATATGCATCAAAGTGAAGCTGGTTTTGCTTTGATCTAAACGACCGAACCAAAATATTGACCGGGTTTATTTTCAAGACTCTAATTCAATAGACCTGATCAAGCCATGTCAAATTAAAACCGAATTTACACCAGGCTATAAAAACAATAAAAAAGGTTGAAAATTTAAAAATAAGTTAGAAGTTCTAATTGCCCACTGGTTCTAAACCCCAATCAAATCTAGCACAAGAATTGAGCAATAGAACATAGAAAACTGAATATGGCATAAACAAATCTGTTAGGTTTTGATGAAAAATATAACCTCAAATAGAGCTAGCAATGAGTAGAATAAGGTCCGTTTAAACTTCACCCTAACCCAATTTGTGGATTTAAAACCTTTAACCCAAACATTATTCGCACCCTATTTTTCCCTCCATTCACAAAGAGGCAAAACCAGAACTAATCTAATAAAAAAGATAGACGAACAAAGAAATTTTAAAATTGAACTAGCAATATAGTTAACTGATCAAGTGATCAATATTCAATAATCAATTAATCAGAAATCAATATATCAAGAGCCAGAGAAAGTAGAAGAAACACACAATAAATGTCCATTCTATTAGGGAAATTCTATTGCCAAAGTTTTGAAATTCCAGAAAAGAACTCAAAACACTGTACAAAATACCATAGTTTAAAATAAATAAATTCAATTTGCAGAGGAAGAGAAAAAAATAACTAGTATTTGGATAAAATAAAACAAGAGACACAAATTTAAGTTCTAGAAAGTGAAAGAATAACTAATAGAAGATGAGAACAGGAATGCATACCTAAGTTTCTGAAGGAGGCGGTTTTTGTTGCAGTGCCGGCAGTAGATTTTGCAGGGGGCGGAGGATGCTGGCGGATAAAAAAGCAGCGGGAGGAGAGAGGATCAGCGACGAGCTCAAAGGATGGCGGAGAATGAAGAGGTTGCCGTGGAAGAAGATTTGAGATTTGGAACAGGGGGTATTTGATTGATAAGTGTGAATACTTTAGAGAACCGGGTACGGTAGCGTAGTGGTAGGGGTATTTTGGGGTTTGCCCCTGATTTATTCATTTGGGAGGTTAGGTTTTTATTAATAATTCAATAATATTTATATTTAAAGGTAAAGTTTAATTATTCAGTTGTTTTCTATATTTTTATCAAATTTTTCATTATATATATATATATATATATATATATATATATATATATATATATATATATATATATATAATTAGATCTCTACTAAGATTAGCAATGAATAGAGTAGTGTAGGATTTTTAATTTGAAAATTTTCTTAAAACTCAATACTACTTTATTTGTGGGTTGAGAATCTCTCGACCTTAATCATAGTCACCCTAAAGTTTTCAATCGTATCTTACTTGTAGGAAAATTAAATTTTTTTAAGCAAATATAAAATTCAATCCTTTCATATTTCATATATATTAATAAAATAGAAAATAAAAAAACTAAGTTTAAATTAAAATTAAAAAGAATAAAATTTTAAAGAAATTTAACATAAAATTATAAATATCATGATCGTTAAGTTCTTAATAAATTAAAATAATACTAACAAATATAAATATCTTATCACTCTTATTTTAACTTCAAGTTCTTGTAACATTATCCTTTAAATAACAAACATACTAAATTAGTAATTTAAATTAATAGCTTAGTAGTTATTTTAAATTTTTAAAAGAAGGAGGTCGTGGGTTCAATAGCTTAAAGTTCATTAGTGCTGAGCTCACTTTTCTTTTCTTAATCTATTGATTCTTTAATTCAAGTTTTGTTGATGTATTCACCTTTTAGTGAAAACTTTGAAAATTTTGACTTTTGTTTGTTATGTGTCCTAAAATGGAACTCATTGTATTTTGCTTCATTTAATGAATAAAATACATCTACTTTTGAAAAAAAATGTGTAGATTAGAATTGAATTATAGAGTATTTATATAGTAGAAGTTTAAGAACCACGATTAATTAATTGTTTAATTAAAATAATTTAATGGCCCAAAATAAGTTTGAAGACCCCACGATGGCGAATGATGAGGGAGGGAGGGTGAGCTAGGAAGCAATTGGTGATGGAGGCCAAGTTTGGGTGACGAAGCCTGCAATGGGCCCTAGAGGGAGACATGCGTCACTGGCAAAGACGAATACTAGCTATGTTGGGGGTCCGGGTTTGTTGAGACAAGGCGAGATCTGAATGGAGGAGAGGGGTGGGGCAACGATGCTGGTAATTTGGCTGTGGCGAGTACACTGCGGGTAAGTGGAGGTTTAGTGGCGGACTGGTTTGGAGGGGGAACTGGTTTAGGCCTTGGTTGTTACGGCGATGTTGTTGCAAAGCATAAGGGAGAACGGTGTGGTGGTACAGTAGGGTATGGAATGAGGTTGGGTGTCCCAAATGCAAAGGAAGGTAAGGAAGCAAGTTGCAAAGGTGGTTGTCAGAGAAACATGTGTTCAACGAAGGGTACAGCAGACAACGTCCCAGGTGTAGTTGAGGTACAAGAACTAATGGTAGCATCGGAGCTAGGTAATGATGACGCAAGGGAGGCCTCAGATGGCTTCGGGAATACCAGTTGTGATGATGGTAGTGAAGCTGGAACTGAAACTTCAGAAAATAATGTGCAAATGAAATGCAAGAAAATAGGAAAGCTTGGGAGCTTACAGTGGGGTCTCGAGCAGTACAGTACAATAAGGAAGATGACATTATGGTGATACTTCAAACACAGAATGAGGCGATAACCCAAAAGAAAAAGCAAGCTAAGCAGAAGGAGAAGGCTAGGAGAAGTCGTCCGAAAAATTGAAAAAAGGTGTGTATAAATGTGTTAAAATGATATTTAGCTCTTGGAATGTTAGGGGGTTGGCGGGAGTCGAGAAATTGAGAATGGGGAAGAACTTTAGGAGAAAATTTAAACTGAATATGCTAGGCTTAATAGAGACAAAGAAAGCGGTTTTGACTAAATTTGATGTAGTATAACTTTGGGGAAATGATGCAGTTCAGTGGGAGTTTGTAGGGACGGAAGGTGCATCAGGCGGCCTGCTTTTGATGTGGGATGAAATGGTTTTTAAGATGAATAACTGTTATAAAGGAGAAAGGTGCTTGTATGTGGATGGTGTGCTGTTAAAAAATAATTTTCGTTATGCTTTTTGTTTAGTATATGGTGCGCATGTCAAGTACCAGTTTGTTATTTGGGGAATTTTAACGAGGTTAGTAAAGTGGAAGAGAAGAACGGAGCTGCTACTTTGACGGTGTCTGCAGTGAAGTCTAAATCATGGATTCATGATATGGAGTTAGTGGACCTAGCACTAATTGATCGTATGTTCACATGGTTTAGGGGCCAGTCAAGCAGTCGCATTGATAGGATTCTGGTTAGCTTGAGGTGGTTAGAAAAGTTTCCTGAAACAAGGCTAAGAGGAGGGCCTAGAGGTTTGTCAAACCATTGTCCACTGATTGTGGATGTCATAAGGATGAGAGGGGGCCGAGACCATTTCGGAGCCTAGATTCCTGGTTTTCTCACGAGGGGTTCTTGAGGATGGGAAAGGAGGAATGGAGGAACTTAGGGGCTGTTCAATTCATGGACAAGTTAAAGGGTTTAATGGTTCCACTGGCAATGACATATGGAGAATTTTGAAAACATGGACATGAGGATTAAACAGTTTGAAGAAGAGATCAAGAAAGTAGATGATATGGTGAGCAACGGAGTGTATGACAGAACTATGGAAGCTAAAAGAAAGGTGCTTGTGAGCTCTTGTAAGAAGTGGTATATTAGAAAGGAACTTCATTGGAAGCAGATGTCACGATCCAGGCATGCAAAGGAGATGGACAAAAAACACTAGAAACTTTAACAATCTAGCTTCAGCTCGGAGGAAGAACAATCAGATTGATGCCTCAATGATTAATGGAAGGCTAGTATGGAATCAAGCCAGGATCAAGGTTGCTATACGAGATTTCTATAAGGACTTGTACCATCAGGAGACATTGCCTAATATAGGGTTTCGGGGCTGGTAAAGCAGATAAGTAACGAAGAGGCAACAGAGTTAGAGTCAATGCCATCTTTTGAAGAAATAAAGGATGCAGTTTGGGATTGTGAGCCAATTAAGGCACCAGACAGCGATGGGTATAATACGAATTTCATTAAAATGTGTTGGGAAGATTTCATAAGGGAGTTCATTGAAGCAGTGATTGGTTTTTTCTAGTCAACTGTGCTAACTAGGGATTCGAATGTCACTTGGGTGGCGTTAGCGCCGAAGTTTGTTGGAGCCAAAGGAATAAAATATCTTCGACCGATTATTATGGTAGATTGTGTGTACAAGGTCATATCTAAGGTGTTGGTTCGGAGGATGCGGAAGGTTATGCTAGGTTTAGTAGGGGAGACTCATAGTGCTTTTGTGAAGGGCAGGAAAATACATGATGGGACGCTGATTGCCTGTGAAACAATGCAGTGGCTGAAGTAAAAAAAAAGAGCTCAGCGATTATTAAACTGGATTTTCAAAAGGCCTATGATAAGGTCAAGTGGAATTTTGTGGATATTGTGTTACACAAGATGGGATTTGGCCTTAGGTGGAGGGCCTGGACCAAGGAATGTGTATGCTCTGCATCTATGTCAGTTCTTATAAATGGGTCCCCCTGTAAGCCCTTCAAAATGGAAAGGGGTCTATGACCAGGAGACCCACTGTCTCCCTTTCTGTTTGTGCTAGTTGTTGATATTCTCTATAGAATGATCAGGGAGGCGGTGAGGAATGAACGTATCTCTCTGTTTTTGGTTGGACGGGATAATATTGAGTTGTCACACTTCTAGTTTGTAGATGATACTATCTTGTTCTGTCCTACTGAGGAGGAGACTATCAAGAACTACAAACGGTTGTTGCGATATTTTGAGATGATATTTGGGTTAAGTATTAATTTTGAGAAGTCCAGCTTTATACCGGTTAATTGTGAGTGGCGTTGGACACGGAAGATGTGTTATTTGTTGGGATGTAAGGAGGCATCATTACCAGTCAGATATCTGGGCATTTCTCTGGGAGCAAATCTGAGGCTTGTTAAGACATGAAAACCAGGGATTGACAATGTGGAAGAAAAACTGAGTCTATGAAAAGCACAGACACTCAATAAGGTGGGTAAGCTGGTTCTCATTAAATCTGTTTTTAATTGTCTGCCTATTTACTATCTCAGTTTATACAAGATGCCCAAGGCTGTGGCGGAGAAGTTGATCTCCCTACAAAGATGGATCTTGTGGAGTAAAGAGGATGGAAGGAATGGGATGCCGCTAGTGAAATGGAAACTAGTAATGGCTCCAAACAAGGCAGGTGGCTTGGGAGTTGGTGATGTAGTGGTTCGAAATACAGCTCTACGTTTTAAGTGGTGATGGAGATTTTCAAAAGAGAACTGTCCCCTATGGAAGAAAGTTGTTTGCTCCTGTAATAACATGAATCTTTCTGAGATGCTGAGTGGTCAGCCAATACCTACAAGAGGGGGTCCATGGAAGGATATTTGTCAATTACAAATCAGGGAACCACATGTGAGAGAAAAGATGATCAGAGGCTTGTCCATGGATTTAGGGACTAGCAAAACAATCCGATTCTGGGAGGATAGCTGGTTACCTAGTGGTGCATTGAAAGATGTGTTTCGAAGACTTTTCTCGGTCTCAAACCTTAAAGGATCTGTTATAGGGGATTGTGAATTTTGGGATGGGTTAGAGTGGATTTAGAGTTTCCAATGGAGGAGAGAGTTATTCTAATGGGAGTTGGAGCTAGTAAACCAACTTCATGAAAGGTTGCAATCAGTTAAGCTAACAAATGAGAGAGAGGATAGAGTGATTTGGAAATTTGATAGATCATGTATTTTTTTGACTAACTCCTTTGTGCAGGTGTTGCAAGCCGAAGTTCTTTCGGTGGAAATCACAAGCTATAGCTTCACTAGTGCTATTTGGAGAAGTTTCATCCCACCAAGGATTGAGCTATTTTCATGGTTTGTGTTGGTCGGCAGGGTGAATACTAAGGATAGATTGTGTAAATTAGGTGTTATTGACCAGAATGATAATATATGTGTGTTTATGTTGAAAATCTGTAGAGTCTGTATTTCATTTGTTTATTGGTTTTGAGCTCACCTGGCAGGTGTGGTGTGTTTGGCTGTTCGCTCTTAGGAGGATATGGACAATGCCAGGTTCACTAAAGCAGCACTTTGAAAGTTAGACGAATATTTCAATGAGAAAGGATGAGAGGAAGCGGTGGTTCATTGGATTTTTTGCTGTTATTTGGACAATTTGGCTAGAAAGGAATAATAAAATCTTCAAAAATCAAGTCTCAAATGTGCAGGAAATTATAAATAGGTCCTTTAATTTCTCTAAGGAATGGATTGGTGGTGAACTCTTTGGTTGTCGATGGCAATGCCGAAGATGAATAGGGGTTGTCATGTACTTTGAGTTCTCAACTGTTATTTACTGGTTTATTTTGTTTTATCTTTAACGCTCCACCTTGTGTGTTGAGCTCTTCACTTCAAAAAAAAAAAGAAGATTTTTCTGAGTTAAAAAATGTAAATTTTTGCGAAAATTTGCGTAAAAATGCGTACCGGTAAATTAGCCGACAGTACCGGCTTAAATCTTTCGGTACTGTGTGAGAGCGGTAAATACTGCAGAAAAACTTATAAAAACATTTAAAGTCAAAAACCGGGCGCTAATTTTAAAGGTTTGGCCCAAAGTTGGGCCAAACGGGCCAAAAACACTAATGGGTTGGATCGGGGCCAAGCTGGGTCCAAGCCCAACATATATAAACACACAAATGAACCCATTTCAGCCTCATAACTCATTAAACACTAAACGTAGCAGCAGCATGAGTTGAGAGAAGAAAAGGGAGAAAATACTATTCACTTCATCACTTTTTCGATCATAACTCGAGCTACAATGCTCTGATTCATGTGCCGTTTGTGGCTACACAAAGCTCTTGCCGATCCCGTCACTTCTAGCTAGGTATTGTGGTAAGCTTTTCGAAAATCTCTACCCAATTTTTAGTCATTGTGAATTTCAAAATTTTGGATTTTGGTTTGAGTGGATTTTTGTGATTTTGGGTGTTTAGGTACTGATGCACGAATTGTGAATCACACTTTTCACAACACGTACCACTAACTAGCAAGTGCACTGGGTCGTCCAAGTAATACCTCACGTGAGTAAGGGTCGAATCCCACGGAGATTGTTGGTTTGAAGCAATCTATGGTTATCTTGTAAATCTTAGTCAGGAAGTCAATTATGTTTATCAGTTGAATTGTGAATAACCAAGAGAGCATAAATTAAAGATTACTTGTTGTGCAGTAATGGAGAATATGTTGGGGTTTTGGAGATGCTTTGTCTTCTGAATCTCTGCTTTCCTCTGTCTTCTGATTCACGCACGCACGCCCTCCTATGGCAAGCTGTGTGTTGGTGGATCACCGTTGTCAATGGCTACCTTCCATCCTCCCAGTGAAAACTACGCTCACGCGCTCTGTCACAGCACGGCTAATCACCGGTTGGTTCTCGATCCGGTTGGAATAGGATTTACTATCCTTTTGTGTCTGTCACGAACGCCCAGCCTTCAAGAGTTTGAAGCTCGTCACAGTCATTCAATCCTTGAATCCTACTCGGAATACCATAGACAAGGTTTAGACTTTCCGGATTCTCATGAATGCTGCCATCAGTTCTAGCTTATACCACGGAGATTCTGATTAAGGAATCTAAGAGATACTCATTCAATCGTATATAGAACGGAGGTGGTTGTCAGGCACACATTCATGATTTGAGGAAGGTGATGAGTGTCACAGCTCATCACCTCCATCACAGTTAAGCGTGAATGAACATCTTAGATAGGAACCAGCGTGTTTGAATGGGAAACAAAAATACTTGCATTAATTCATCGAGATACAGCAGAGCTCCTCACCCCCAACAATGGGGTTTAGAGACTCATGCCGTCAGAGAATACAAAGTTTAGATCTGAAATGTTATGAGATACAAAATAAGTCTCTAAAAGTTGTTTAAATACTAAACTAGTAGCCTAGGGTTACAAAATATGAGTAGACTATGATGGATGATGCAGAGATCCACTTCTGGGGCCCACTTGGTGTGTGCTGGGCTGAGACTTAAGCAATTCACGTGCAGAGGCCATTTGTGGAGTTGAACGCCAGTTTTTATGCCAGTTTGGGCGTTCAACTCCAGCTTTTGATCCTTTTCTGGCGCTGGACGCCAGAATTGGGCAGAGAACTGGCGTTGAACGCCAGTTTACGTCGTCTATCCTTGTGCAAAGTATGGACTATTATATATTGCTGGAAAGCCCTGGATGTCTACTTTCCAACGCAATTGGGAGCATGCCATTTCGAGTTCTGTAGCTCCAGAAAATCCACTTTGAGTGCAGGGAGGTCAGAATCCAACAGCATCAGCAGTCCTTTTTCAGCCTGAATCAGATTTTTGCTCAGCTCCTTCAATTTCAGCCAGAAAAATACCTGAAATTACAGAAAAACACACAACTCATAGTAAAGTTCAGAAATATGAATTTTTCCTAAAAACTAATAAAAATAGACTAAAAACTAACTAAAACATACTCAAAACTATATGAAATTATCCCCAAAAAGCGTATAAAATATCCGCTCATCACAACACCAAACTTAAACTGTTGCTTGTCCTCAAGCAACTAAACAAATAAAATAGAAGACTAATAGGTTGAGAAGCAATAATATCTCAGAGTTTTTTTTGCATGAAGCTCAGATTCTAATTAGATGAGCGGGGCTAGTAGCTTTTTGCTTCCGAACAGTTTTGGCATCTCACTTTATCCATTGAAGCTCAGAGTGATTGGCATCTATAGGAACTCATAATTCAGATAGTGCTATTGATTCTCCTAGTTCAATGTGATGATTCTTGAACACAGCTTCTTTATGAGTCTTGGCTGTGGCCCTAAGCACTTTGTTTTCCAGTATTACCACCGGATACATAAATGCCACAGACACATAACTGGGTGAACCTTTTCAGATTGTGACTCAGCTTTGCTAAAGTCCCCAATTAGAGGTGTCCAGAGTTCTTAAGCACACTCTTCTTTTTGCTTTGGACCTTGACTTTAACCGCTCAGTCTCAAGTTTTCACTTGACACCTACACGCCACAAGCACATGGTTAGGGACAGCTTGGTTTAGCCGCTTAGACCAGGATTTTATTCCTTTAGGCCCTCCTATCCACTGATGCTCAAAGCCTTGGGATCCTTTTTATTTGCCCTTGCCTTTTGGTTTTAAGGGTTATTGGCTTTTTCTGCATGCTTTTTCTTTTTCTTTTTTTTTTCGCCTATTTTTTCTCTTTCTCTTTTTTTTTTCTTTTTTTTTTCTGCAAGCTTTGTTCTTTGCTGCTTTTTCTTGCTTCAAGAATCATTTTTATGATTTTTCAGATTATCAATAACATGTCTCATGTTCTTCATTCTTTCAAGAGCCAACATATTTAACAGTCTTAAACAACAAATTCAAAAGACATATGCACTGTTCAAGCATTCATTCAGAAGACAGAAAGCGTTGCCACTACATGTTACTAATTAGAATTTTTCTTATTAAAAACTTGAAATTTTATTGCCTCTTATTCAAAAGATCTACTATTTTATTCATGTTTGCTGATGATGAGAAAAATAGACTATAACTTAATTGGGGATAAAATCAAACTAGACACTAATTACTACTAATGATCATGTAATGAAGACACAAACATAGATAAGCACTTAACATAGAGAAAACGAAAAACAGAGAAAGTAAGAACAAGGAACGAGTCCACCTTAGTGATGATGGAATTTCCTTCTTGAGGCACCAATGATGTTCTTGAGCTCTTTTATGTCTCTTCCTTGCCTTTGTGGCTTGATTCCTAGTGATTTTTGGTATTTCTATCCTCAGTTGCTTCCAATAATTATGTGGAGGGAAGTGCATCCCCTGAGGTATCTCTTGATTTGCAGCCACATGTTCTACCACTGAGCAATAGATCCTTCACATAATTGTTTTACCACACCAAACTTAGAATGTTGCTCGCCCTCGAGCAAAAGAAGAGGGAATAGATGAAAAAGAAGATGTGGAAAGAAAAAACTAGGATTATGAGGAGGGAAGGTGGGGATCCTGTGGGGTCCACAGATCTTGAAATGATCCTGTGAGGTCCACAGATCTTGAGGTGTCAAGGCATTTACATCCCTGCACCAATTTGGGCATGCAAAATGCCCTTGCACACAACTCTGGGCGTTCAGCGCCAGGTTGGTGCCCATTTTGGGCGTTCAACGCCCATTTACTAGCCATTTCTGGTGTTGAATGCCAGAACCATGCTTGTTCTGGGCGTTCAGCGCCAGGATGTTGCCCATTTTGGGCGTTCAACGCCAGAACCATGCTCTGTTCTGGCGTTGAACGCCAGACAGGTGCTTCCTCCAGGGTGTGATTTTTCTTCTGCTGTTTTTGATTCCGTTTTCAATTTTTAATATTTATTTTGTGACTCCACATGATCATGAACCTAATAAAACATGAAAAACCATGAAAGTAAATAAAAATTGGGTTGCCTCCCAACAAGCGCTTCTTTAATGTCCTTAGCTGGACCTTGCTGAGCTTTTAATCTAGCTTCAGCCTTGAGCATTCTTGCTCAATGTTGCCTTCTAGATAATGCTTGATTCTCTGTCCATTGACAATGAACTTCTTATCAGAATCAATATCTTGAAGCTCCACATAACCATATGGTGATACACTTGTAATCACGTATGGTCCCCTCCACCGGGATTTCAGTTTCCCGGGGAATAGCCTGAGTCTAGAGTTAAACAACAGAACCTTCTGTCCTGGTTCAAAGATTCTAGATGACAGCTTTCTGTCATGCCACTTTTTTATTTTTCTTTATATAGCTTGGCATTTTCGAAAGCTGTGAATCTGAACTCCTCTAGCTCATTTAGCTGGAGCAATCTTTTTTCTCCTGCTAATTTGGCATCAAAGTTTAGGAATCTGGTTGCCCAGTAGGCCTTATGTTCCAGTTCCACGGGCAGGTGACATGCCTTACCATACACCAGTTGGTATGGAGAGGTCCCTATAGGGGTCTTGAATGCTGTTCTGTAAGCCCACAGAGCATCATCCAAGCTCCTTGCCCAATCCTTTCTACGGGTATTTACTGTCCGTTCCAGGATTCTCTTTAATTCTCTATTAGAGACTTCAGCCTGCCCATTGGTTTGTGGATGATATGGAGTGGCCACCTTGTGGCGAATTCCATACCGAACCATGGCAGAGTAAAGCTGTTTATTGCAGAAGTGAGTGCCCCCATCACTGATTAGTACTCTAGGGACACCAAACCTGCTAAAAATATGTTTCTGGAGGAACTTCAGCACTGTTTTAGTATCATTGGTGGGTGTGGCAATAGCCACAACCCATTTTGATACATAGTCAACTGCCACCAGAATATAAGTGTTTGAGTATGATGGTGGGAAAGGTCCCATGAAGTCAATTCCCCATACGTCAAACAACTCAATTTCCAAGATTCCTTGTTGAGGCATGGCGTAACCATGAGGCAGATTACCAGCTCTTTGGCAACTGTCACAATTACGTACAAACTCTCGGGAATCTTTATAGAGTGTGGGCCAATAGAAGCCACATTGGAGGACCTTGGTGGCTGTTCGCTCACCTCCGAAATGGCCTCCATATTGAGATCCATGGCAATGCCACAAGATCCTCTGTGCTTCTTCTCTAGGCACACACCTACGGATAATTCCGTCTGCACATCTCTTAAAGAGATAAGGTTCATCCCACAAGTAGTACTTTGCATCAGTAATTAATTTCTTCTTTTGTGTCCTGTTGTACTCCTTGGGTATGAACCTTGCAGCTTTATAGTTTGCAATATCGGCAAACCATGGTGCTTCCTGAATGGCGAATAAATGCTCATCAGGAAACATTTCAGAGATCTCAAGAGAAGGGAGGGGCGTCCCTTCCACTGGCTCTATCCGGGACAGATGATCAGCCACTTGGTTCTCTGTCCCTTTTCTGTCTCTTACTTCTATATCAAACTCTTGCAGAAGTAATACCCATCTGATGAGCCTGGGTTTTGAATCCTGCTTTGTGAGTAGATATTTAAGAGCAGCATGGTCAGTATACACAATCACTTTTGATCCTACTAAGTATGATCTGAACTTGTCAATGGCGTAAACCACTGCAAGTAGTTCTTTTTCTGTGGTTGTGTAATTTTTCTGGGCATCATTTAGAACGCGACTAGCATAATAAATAACATGCAGAAGCTTGTCATGCCTCTGTCCCAATACTGCACCAATGGCATGATCACTAGCATCACACATTAGCTCAAATGGTAATGTCCAGTCTGGTGCAGAAATGACTGGTGCTGTGACCAGCTTAGCTTTCAGCGTTTCAAACGCCTGCAGGCACTTTGTGTCAAACACAAATGGCGTGTCAGCAGCTAGCAGATTGCTTAGAGGTTTTGCGATTTTTGAAAAATCCTTTATAAACCTCCTATAGAATCCTGCATGCCCCAGAAAGCTTCTGATTGCCTTAACATTGGCAGGTGGTGGTAATTTTTCAATTACCTCTATTTTTGCTTGATCCACCTCTATTCCCTTGTTTGAGATTTTATGCCCAAGAACAATTCCTTCAGTCACCATGAAGTGACACTTTTCCCAGTTTAAAACTAGGTTGGTCTCTTGGCATCTTTTCAGAACAAGTTTCAGGTGATCAAGACAGGAGCTGAATGAGTCTCCATATACTGAGAAGTCATCCATGAAGACTTCCAGAAATTTTTCCACCATGTCAGAGAAAATAGAGAGCATGCATCTCTGGAAGGTTGCAGGCGCATTACATAGCCCAAATGGCATCCTTCTATAAGCAAACACTCCAGATGGACATGTGAATGCTGTTTTCTCTTGATCCTGGGGATCCACTGCAATCTGGTTGTAGCCTGAGTAGCCATCCAGAAAGTAGTAATAATCATGACCTGCTAGTCTTTCTAGCATCTGGTCTATGAATGGTAAAGGAAAATGATCCTTTCTGGTGGCTGTATTGAGCCTTCTGTAGTCAATACACATGCGCCACCCTGTAACTGTTCTTGTAGGAACCAGTTCATTTTTTTCATTATGAATCACTGTCATGCCTCCCTTTTTTGGGACGACTTGAACAGGGCTCACCCAGGGGCTATCAGAAATAGGATAAATAATCCCAGCCTCTAGTAACTTGGTGACCTCTTTCTGCACCACTTCCTTCATGGCTGGATTTAGCCGCCTCTGTGGTTGAACCACTGGTTTGGCATTATCCTCCAATAGGATTTTGTGCATGCATCTAGCTGGGCTTATGCCCTTAAGGTCACCTATGGACCACCCAAGAGCTGTCTTGTGTGTCCTTAGCACTTGAATAAGTGCTTCCTCTTCCTGTGAATTTAAAGCAGAGCTTATGATCACTGGAAAAGTGTCACCTTCTCCTAGAAATGCATATTTCAAGGATGGTGGCAGTGGCTTGAGCTCTGGTTTAGGAGGTTTTTCCTCTTTTAGAAGAAAGTTCAGAGGCTCTTTCATGTCCCCTGAATCCTCCAAATCAGGCTGAACATCTTTAAAGATGTTTTCCAACTCTGATTCGAGACTCTCAGCCATGTTGATCTCTTCTACCAAAGAGTCAATGAGATCAACTTTCATGCAGTCTGTTGATGTGTCTGGATGCTGCATGGCTTTAACAGCGTTCAACTTAAACTCATCATCATTGACTCTTAGGGTTATTTCCCCCTGTTGGACGTCAATGAGGGATCGTCCAGTTGCTAGGAAGGGTCTTCCTAGAATGAGAGTAGCACTCTTGTGCTCCTCCATTTCCAGCACAACAAAGTCAGTGGGAAAGGCGAATGGCCCAACTCTGACAATCATGTCTTCAATCACGCCTGATGGGTATTTAGTGGAACCATCAGCAAGTTGGAGACATATCCGGGTTGGTTTAACTTCTTCAGTTAAGCCAAGTTTCCTGATAGTAGATGCAGGTATCAGGTTGATGCTTGCCCCAAGATCGCACAAAGCTGTCTTGGTGCAATCACCTTCTAATATGCATGGTATCAGAAAACTCCCAGGGTCTTTAAGCTTTTCAGGAAAGCTTTTCAGAATGACTGCACTGCATTCTTCAGTGAGGAGAACTCTTTCTGTTTCTCTCCACTCCTTTTTATGACTCAAGATCTCTTTCATGAACTTGGCATAAGAAGGTATTTGCTCAAGTGCCTCTGCAAATGGAATCTTTATTTCAAGAGTCCTTAGATAATCTGCAAAGCGAGCAAATTGCTTATCCTGCTCCTCTTTCCGGAGTTTTTGAGGATAAGGTATCTTGGCTTTATATTCCTCAACCTTAGTGGTTAAAGAAGCCTTTTTAGAGGGGTTGTTATCAGCACTTGTGTGTGTCTGATCCCTCACTGGCAATTGAGTGCCAGAGTCAGAAGCTGGAGTGACGTTAGACGTCAGCTCACTGTCTGTTCCTGGCGCCTGAACGCCAGAAATATGCCCATTTTGGGCGTTCAACGCTGGATTCTGCACCATTTGGGCGTTCAACGCCAAATTCTTGCCCATTTCTGGCGTTGAACGCCAATCCTGCCTTGTTTCTGGCGCTGAACGCCAGTTTTGGGCATGGTCTGGGCGTTCAGCGCCAGCCTTCCACCCATTTTCTGGCGTTTTAGTGCCAGAATTAATTTTCCCTGGGCTCTTACTGTCCTCAGGTGAATCTTTGGTGGGTCGCTCATTTCTTGAATTTTTGATGCCTTGAGGTGGGGTATTTAATGTTTTCCCACTTCTTAATTGAACTGCTTGGCATTCTTCTGCTATTTGCCTTGATAGCTGCTGCTTTGTTTGCTTAAACTGTTCGTCCATATGTATATTAGCTATCCTTGTCTCCTGTAGCCTGTCCTTGAATTCAGCTAACTGCTTTGTTAGAAGATCCAATTGCTGATTGAATTCAGCAGCTTGTTTTACAGTACTGAATTCAGCAGTTACTGTTTTAACCTCTTCATTCATGGAAGGGTTGCTGCTTAGATACAGATGCTGATTCCTGGCAACTGTATCAATGAGCTCTTGAGCCTCTTCAATTGTCTTTCTCATATGGATAGATCCACCAGCTGAGTAATCTAGAGACATCTGAGCTCCTTCTGCAAGCCCATAGTAGAAGATGTCTAACTGAACCCACTCTGAAAACATTTCAGAGGGGCATTTTCGTAGCATCTCTCTGTATCTCTCCCAGGCATCATAAAGAGATTCATTATCTCCTTGTTTAAAGCCTTGGATGTCCAGCCTTAGCTGTGTCATCCTTTTTGGAGGGAAATATTGATTCAGGAATTTTTCTGTCAGCTGTTTCCATGTTCTTATGCTGGCCTTAGGTTGGTTATTTAACCACCTCTTAGCTTGATCTTTTACAGCAAATGGAAACAGTAATAGTCTATAGACATCCTGATCTATTTCCTTATCATGTACTGTGTCAGCAATTTGTAAAAATTGTGCCAGAAACTCTGTAGGTTCTTCCTGTGGAAGACCGGAATACTGGCAACTTTGCTGCACCATGATAATGAGCTGAGGATTCAACTCAAAGCTACTGACTCCAATGGAGGGTATGCAGATGCTACTCCCATATGAAGCAGTAGAGGGGTTAGAATATGACCCCAGAGTCCTCCTGGACTGTTCATTTCCACTTATGTCCATGATGGATCTATGGATATAACTTGGACTGATTTACCTTTTTATTTATTTTATTTTATAAGAAGTAAATACTTAAATAAAATAAAATAACTAAAAAGAATTTGAATTTTGAAGTTAAATATATATATATATATTTTTTTAAAATAGAAATTAATTAGTTAATAAAAAAAGAAATTTTTGAAAAAGAGGGGAGATATTTTCGAAATTTAGAGAGAGGGAGAGTTAGTTAGGTAGTTTTGAAAAAGTTAAGAAACAAACAAAAAGTTAGTTAGTTAGTTGAAACAAATTTTGAAAAGATAAGAAGTTAGGAAGTTAGAAGAGATATTTTGAAAAGATATTTTTTTTTTTTTTTGAATTTAGTGAGGAGAGAGAAAAACAATAAGATAGTACAAGATTTAAAATTTTTAGATCTAATGCTCCTTGTTTTCGAAAAATTTGGAGGGAAAACACCAAGGAACACCAAACTTAAAAATTTTAAGATCAAGACACAAGGAAAACTCAAGAACACTTTGAAGACTCACAAGAACACAAGAACATGAAGAAAGAACACCAAACTTAAAATTTTTAGAAAACCAAACCAAAATTTTCGAAAACCAAAGGGAAATCAACAAGAAAACACCAAACTTAAAGTTTGGCACAAGATTTACTAGAAAGAATATTATTTATGAAAAAGAAGGTTTTGAAAAGAATATAAAAGACTCTAACCCAATTACCAAGAACACAGATTAACGCTCTAGCCAAATGAGTTATGGGACTTTCAAAAAAAAATTTTAAGAAAGATTATTTTTGAAAACACCAAACTTAAAGTTTGGCACAGGATTTAATAGAAAAATTATTTTTGAAAAAGGTTTTAAAAAAATTTATGATAGCCAATTATCATGAACATAAACACCACGTTCTAATTAACTGAGCTATAATTTTAAAGTGTTTTAACAAGGGATAAATAATAAAAGACTCTAAACCAAAAAAGAAAGATTTTTCCTAATCTAAGCAACAGAATAATCCGTCAGTTGTTCAAACACGAACAATCCCCGGCAACGGCACCAAAAACTTGATGCACGAATTGTGAATCACACTTTTCACAACACGTACCACTAACCAACAAGTGCACTGGGTCGTCCAAGTAATGCCTCACGTGAGTAAGGGTCGAATCCCACGGAGATTGTTGGTTTGAAGCAATCTATGGTTATCTTGTAAATCTTAGTCAGGAAGTCAATTATGTTTATCAGTTGAATTGTGAATAACCAAGAGAGCATAAATTAAAGATTACTTGTTGTGCAGTAATGGAGAATATGTTGGGGTTTTGGAGATGCTTTGTCTTCTGAATCTCTGCTTTCCTCTGTCTTCTGATTCACGCACGCACGCCCTCCTATGGCAAGCTGTGTGTTGGTGGATCACTATTGTCAATGGCTACCTTCCGTCCTCCCAGTGAAAACTACGCTCACGCGCTCTGTCACAGCACGGCTAATCACCGGTTGGTTCTCGATCCGGTTGGAATAGGATTTACTATCCTTTTGCGTCTGTCACGAACGCCCAGCCTTCAAGAGTTTGAAGCTCGTCACAGTCATTCAATCCTTGAATCCTACTCGGAATACCACAGACAAGGTTTAGACTTTCCGGATTCTCATGAATGCTGCCATCAGTTCTAGCTTATACCACGGAGATTCTGATTAAGGAATCTAAGAGATACTCATTCAATCGTATATAGAACGGAGGTGGTTGTCAGGCACACGTTCATAATTTGAGGAAGGTGATGAGTGTCACAGCTCATCACCTCCATCACAGTTAAGCACGAATGAACATCTTAGATAGGAACCAGCGTGTTTGAATGGGAAACAAAAATACTTGCATTAATTCATCGAGACACAGCAGAGCTCTTCACCCCCAACAATGGGGTTTAGAGACTCATGCCGTCAGAGAATACAAAGTTTAGATCTGAAATGTTATGAGATAAAATAAGTCTCTAAAAGTTGTTTAAATACTAAACTAGTAGCCTAGGGTTACAAAATATGAGTAGACTATGATGGATGATGCAGAGATCCACTTCTGGGGCCCACTTGGTGTGTGCTGGGCTGAGACTTAAGCAATTCACGTGCAGAGGCCATTTGTGGAGTTGAACGCCAGTTTTTATGCCAGTTTGGGCGTTCAACTCCAGCTTTTAATCCTTTTCTGGCGCTGGACGCCAGAATTGGGCAGAGAACTGGCGTTGAATGCCAGTTTACGTCGTCTATCCTTGTGCAAAGTATGGACTATTATATGTTGCTGGAAAGCCCTAGATGTCTACTTTCCAACGCAATTGGGAGCATGCCATTTCGAGTTCTGTAGCTCCAGAAAATCCACTTTGAGTGCAGGGAGGTCAGAATCCAACAGCATCAGCAGTCCTTTTTCAGCCTGAATCAGATTTTTGCTCAGCTCCTTCAATTTCAGCCAGAAAAATACCTGAAATTACAGAAAACACACAACTCATAGTAAAGTCCAGAAATATGAATTTTTCCTAAAAACTAATAAAAATAGACTAAAAACTAACTAAAACATACTCAAAACTATATGAAATTATCCCCAAAAAGCGTATAAAATATCCGCTCATCAGGTACACTCTAGCACTTGGTTTCTATTGAATTTTGTCCTAATCAACTGTTGATAAGGTAAGCTTGCTCTTATCCCTTGTGAAATTATGTATTTAGGAACGCTAGGTATTGATTTTTTGTAAATTAATGTGTATAGCTTGAAAAATTTGATTGTTGATGCTTGTTGGAGTGTATTGGTTGATGCTTTGAGGCTTGATTTGGACTCAAATTTAGTGTGTGGTTCATATTGAAAATCGGCCAAGGTATGGTTTTGGTTTTCTCTATGTAATATCTAATATTTCTAGACACTTAGGCTAGTGGACAATAGGATAGGTTTGAATTGTTGATATTGGATTATAATTATTGATGTTTGTGATGATTTTGATGAATTATATTGATAATTGTTGATGTTCGGATGAATAATGATAACTATGTGAATTATGATGAGATATGTTGAATTGTGTTGGTGAAGAGTCAAATTGTGTAAAATTGTGAAGGTTGGGGTCTTAATTGAGAACTTGTGGAGTTTTGTCGAATTATGTTGGGAAAGTTGAATAAAATAGCTTTAAAATGATGGAGGAAGTTAATTGGTAAGTGGAGAAACATATGGTTGTGATTATGGGCATGAATGGTGAGTTTTGGTATGTATTAGCATGTTTATGAAATGGTTTTGGTTGGGAAGTCTTGAAATTTTGAGAACCTGAATGATTTTGTAAAACTTGATTTTTGACGAACTTTGACGGATCATAACTTGAGCCTCAAACCTTGAAATTGGATGAACTTTGTTTTAAATTAAAGGTTATCTCAAGAGCTTTAAAATTATATATTTAAGGAAAATGAATTTTTGTAGAGGAAGTTATGAACGTTTAAAGTTTGATGTTTAAACTGAAATTCTGTAACTTTACAAAATTTTACAAATTCTGGAAGGGCATGCGTACGCGGGTACCTCCATACGCGGGTGTGCGTCTCTGCCAGGCCTTCTTGTGTACGCAGCATATGCATGCGTACACGGGATGGTCCAAAACCCAAGGATGCGTACGCGGCCCCATGCACTACACACGGGTGATGGCGTCTGTCCAACACCCCCGTGTACGCGGCACACAGGTGCGTACGCAGAATAGTCTAAATTTAAAGTGTGCGTACGCACCCTTGGGCGTGCGTATGCACAGACCTTGTTTTGTTGAAAAATTATTTTTGTTCATTTTTAAGGGTTCTCTTACTTTCTAAACTTCCTTAAATTGCTGTTTGAGATTGATACCTTGTATTTAGGCTCTAAAGCTAATAGAGATGAATTAGTTGGTTTCACTTGGTAATTTTCTATCATGAGTTAGAAAACAGAGCCTTAAGTTTCTGGAGTACTAAGGATGGAATAGTTGTGTGGGTTGGAAGAGTACTTATGTTGATGATGAGCATGATGAGCTGTGGAACTGAGAATTGATAATGTTTGTAACGAGTTTGCGACTCAAGGATAAATGATGAATTTATGAATACTAAAAGTGATCATTGAGAAATATGGATATACTATTATTACTCGTATTGTTGAGACGCTATGCGTCTGGCAAGGACGGTTGGTTAATCCCACTTGTGAGGTCGCGGCGGCGGCGTAAGGGCAGTGGTTAGTTCTGCTTACGTTGAGATGTAAGGTTTGTGGCTGAGTATCCCGCTCGCATCCTTTCGGAGTCATAAGAGTGTGCGCGAGCACTATATCCCTGGACCGTGTGCCAGGCACGATATCCTTGGGGTACCCATTTTATTCGTGATCGAAAGGCGAGATTCCCATGGGAATGTGTCGGGTTGGCAATTGAACTGACAATGCGATATCGTAGCCAATAGGGCAGGCATTCATCATGTGCATCTTCTATATGGTTGCTTGCTTTATTTACTTGCTTAATATGCCTAATTGTATAACATGCTTAAGTGCTTCTTGATTTACCTGCTATACTTGATAATTACTTGTGCTTTACTTGTGTGAATTACTTGTGTTTTCTACTGGGATTGAGGTGGATCCATAGGCGGTGGCAATAGGATCGCATGGCGGTTAGGCTGGCGAAGGCTTTGGGTCGGCGGTGTGAATGTTAGTTTAGAAATTTTCTAAGTTAGATTACCCCGTTTCATTATGGTTTTAAAGTTATGGTTTTAATTTGGGTTATTCTTTAAGTTTGAATCTTATGCTTGATATGAAGTTCTAAGATTGCCTCTAGCATCCCGAAATCTTATATCTTACATTACTGGGTACTGTTACCACACTGAGAACCTCCAGTTCTCATACCATATTCTGTTGTTATTTTTTAGATGCGGGTCGTAACTCACCTCGGTGAGATACGTGATGGTGACAGAGCGGAGGATCTTTATCATATTTTGGAGTCATTTTGGATATTTTGTTTAGTACTCTCACTTTTGTATCTTTCTTTGCCTTAGAGGCTATCTTTGATAGAGATATTTTATATGTTGTTTTTAACTTACCAAACTCTGTTATGTCTATATATAACTTGCCGGCCGAAATTTCGCGGGCTGCGACCAGTACTTTATGACTATTATACACATATATCTACATATGCTTTGTTATCTTGTATCTATGTCTTGTGCCTTTAAGCTTGTAGCTTTGTGTGAATGTTTTTCGTTTTTTTTTTTTTGTAACTTTGTTTTTGAGCTTATTTCTTCATCGGACTTCTAGAATTACTATCTTTTTCTATATATATACATATATAATATTGTATAAGCCTTAGAATTATTGTGACCCTTAATTATCCTTTGCTTTACGGCATGAGAAAAGGCTTAGGGTAATTAGGGTGTTACATTTAGTGGCATCAGAGCGGTTCGTCCTCATGAGTCTGAGGGATGGACCGATTGTGCTTCATTATGTACTCTGTGTCTTTTTCTTTCATGCTATTTAGAATTATCTGCTGATATATGTATAACATGCTTGTTTTTGAGTGCCTTTGGATAATTGAAGCACTAGACTTTTGATATTGAGACTGATCACCTTGATATCGAATGTTTGGTGTAGATAGGAACACTAATGGCTACTCACGGACGAGGTCATACACGTATACGGGGAAAAACTGAGAATGACCAACCGGCTGACAACCATGCTGAGTTCATGGAGGCGATGACCAATTTGGCAAATACTATGCAAGCCAACGCTGCTGCGACTATGCAAGATGTGGAAAGGATGGGTTATCCGACTGGGAACGGTAATGGAGATGGAAATGGGAATGGAGAAGGGGTCGGTAACAATTTGGGAGGAACTCCGATGACCCTAGCTTTGTTTCTCAAGGTTCACCCACCAACTTTTCGAGGAACAACAAACTCTACCGAAGCAGACAATTGGTTTCGAGCCATAGAGCGCGCACTACACACTCAATATGTCCCGGCTAATCAATACGTAGAGTTTGCAGCCTATCAATTGATGGGAGAGGCACAACATCGGTGGCAAGGATAGTGCCAGTTGATGCAACTTTCAAATGCTGACATTCCTTGGGACATATTTCAAACGGAATTTTATAGAAAGTATTTCCAGAATCAGTGAGAGAAGCTAAAGAGTTAGATTTTATTCAGCTGAAGTAAGACTCGTTGTCTGTGGCCAATTACACTAGTCGGTTCGAGGAGCTCTATAGGTTCTCTAGGGTGTTTCAAGGTGCCCCAGAGTCCTATGAGAGTTGGAAGTGTATAAAGTATCAAGGAGGTTTGAGGGACAACATAATTACTGCTATGGCTCCTTTGGTGATTCGGATCTTTTTCGATCTTGTGAACAAGGCAAGAGTCGTGGGGAGTTTGTGAAGAAAGTGGCATCAGCAAGAGATATTTGTAGGGGAAACAAAAACCGTAGGCGTGAAAATACTTTCAACCAAGAGCTCAGAGCTTCAAGAGGAGAGGACATGCACCTCAAGGTCAAGGCAACATTAGGAGACACACTTTTGATCAGTATCATCCGACGAGAGGAAGATAATCAGAGTAAGACTTCTCTGGATTTAACTTGTGATTGTTGTGGACATTTTTATTTGAATGACTCGTGCAAGTGGGGTATAGGTGGTTACTTCAATTGTTGACTGCTTAGTCACATGGCGAGGGATTGTACTCATGGGAGGAACCCGAATGCGGGTTGGAATCAACACTAACGGTGAGTGTTTGCTGTGAACGCCAGTGATGCTGCTAAGGCGGATCCTTTGATGAGAGGTAACTGTTTAATTGGCGAGAAAACATTGGTTGCATTGTATGATACTAGAGTCTCGCATTCTTTCGTTGCATTTGATAAAGTTGAGGAACTAGGTTGAAGATGCTATAATTAGCTTTCGATTTGCGTGTGCATACCCTGTATCAGACGGTTATGACTAGATCAGATGTAGGCAAGTTTCTTTTAAGATTGAGGATAAGGACTTTGTTCATGATTTGATTTATTTACCAATGGTTGGGTTGCAAATGATTTTGGGGTTTGATTGGTTGCCAAAGAATCGGGTATTGTTGGATTGCTTTAAGCGATCAATTCGATTTATACCGGAAAGGGAAGGTGGAGCAGTGGTAGCTGAGGGTTATTATCTGAACTCTGTATTGGTAAACTATATTGGAGAAGAGTATCATGGTTATATATTGTTGACTGCAAATGCGTTAGGTGATGAAGAGGTTAGATCAAATTCCGGTAGTTAGGGAGTTTCCAAAAGTGTTCCCAGAAGATATACCCGATTTTCCTTCTTATAGGAAGATTGAATTCGCTATTGACTTGGTGCTGGGAGCTGGACCAGTCTCAATTGCGCCGTACAGAATTGTTTCGATAGAGCTGGCGGAATTAAAGACTCAGTTGGAAGAGCTTCTGAACAAGAGGTTCATTCGACCGAGTATATTTCCATGGGGAGCGCCAGTTTTATTGGTAAAGAAGAAAGATAGGGGAATGCGACTTTGCGTGGATTACTGATAGTTGAACAAAGTAACTGTGAAGAACAAGTATCCGTTGCCGAGGATAGATGACTTAATGGATCAATTGCAAGGAGTTGGAGTATTTTTTAAAATTGATTTAAGATCTGGTTACCATCAGATAAGGGTGAAGGAGGATGACATTCCAAAGACTACGTTTAGGGCGCGCTATGGACATTACAAGTTTACGGTGATATCCTTTGGCTTGACGGATGCACCTGCTGTGTTTATGGATTACATTAACAGAGTATGTCGTCCCTTTTTGGACAAACTTGTGGTAGTATTCATAGGCGACATTTTAGTTTACTCAAAGACGATAGAAGAACATGAAGAGAATTTGAAAATTGTGTTGCAAATTCTGAAAGAGCATAAATTATATGCAAAATTATCTAAGCGTGAGTTTTGGAAGGAAGAGGTGAAGTTCTTAGGCCACGTAATGAGTAAGGGCGGAATAGCGGTAGATCCTTCAAAATTGAAGGCAGTGATGGAATGGGAAAAACCGACGACGGTAATAGAGGTTAGGAATTTCTTGTGTTTGGTCGAATATTACCGAAGATTCATCAAGGGATTTTCTCAAATTACTTTACGATGACTAAGTTAACTCGGAAGGAGGTACCGTTTGTGTGGACGACGGACTGTGAGGAGAGCTTTCAAGCCTTGAAGGAGAAATTCACTTCAGCGCCTGTTTTGATTCTGCCGAAACCGCACGAGCCGTTTGAAGTGTACTATGATGCTTCGTTGAAGGGTTTTGTAACACCCTAATATTCAAATCCTTATGCTCGAGTCATAAGTCAATGATATTACGGTGGTATGACTCTCAGGTGGATTTTTAATATATAAATATAGGTAATTTCGAAAGGAGTATTAATCGAGAAGCCTGAAAGGAGAAGAAATAAAATCGCGAAGACGTATCACTCACGTTTCGACAACGAAAAGTTAAACTGTGAAGCCGAAAGCGATATACGGACAAGGCATAAAGGAGATTAAGAGATAGATAATGGATAGATATATATAACATAAGTAATAGCCACTAGTCGCGACCCGCGAAGTTTAGGCCGGCTAGGGTATAGTATGAAAGTAGTTGACAACAGTATATCCTAATCTCTCTCAAAGGAAACATAAGAGCCTCTATAGGCAAGTTCCAAAGAGTTCAATACATAATATAATCTTTTCAAAACAAAGGTGGAGAGATTCTAAGAAAAACACAAAGTGGAGAAAATAAATATCTTCGCCGTCTCTCAGACGAACCGCCGCTCACTTTTGAGTACCTGAACCTGTATATGAAAAACAAGAGATATATACGGAATGAGAACCCCGGGCCCATGGGTTCCTAGTACGGTAAAAGTGCCAAATAAATACAATGCACTGCAATAAAAACTCACTAAGCATCCTAAACTCCTTTTCACCAAGTATCCAGCCTAGATTCTCACTAATCCATAAATAGGCATCTGTCGTAAGGGGATACTAAATCTAGTTCATGTTACACATGTTTCCCAACTCGCTGATTTTTCCACGAATCGGACTCAGAATCATAAGAAAAACCATCACCAGTTGTTCTGCCTCAGCAACTCTATATCAATACATCATACCCTCGCCTGGAGCTAGTGAAATCACATCACTGCGTCTACCCAGGGGGCTCAAATTATCTCATTCAAAAATCATCATCATCATGCAATCACACCATCAATTCATCTCATCAAGAACAGCCCCCAACATCCACCGACACCAACATGAGGGATCTCTCAGTTGTACAAACACAAGCAATACAGACAAGTAATACACAAATAAGGTACAAGTAGAACAGGTAGCACGTAATCAGGTAACATAGCATATATGATGTAGAAATCCAAAACAAATAGGCAAACCCAAACAATTCAAACATATGCAAATGATGTATGCCTGCCCTATGGCTGATGACATCATCTGTCGGTTATATAGCCAACCCGACATGTCCTGGTAGCTAACCATTGGACAGAAACACCCCTTGCGGAGCAAGTAGGTTTGAGCTACAACCCCCTTGCTACTACCCGCTCAACCCAGAGCCAGTGGAACAACCACTACTGCGGCTACTACCCAGGCGGGTGTTTAAAAGCTCAACCTGGAGCGAGTGGATTCACCACTACTGCCGCTACTACCCAGGTGTCACAATCTCTGACCTGGAGCAAGTGGGATGAACCACAACCCTTGCTACTGCCCAGGTATCTTAAGCATTAACCCGGAGCAAGCGGGACGAACCACAACCCTTGCTACTGCCCAGGTATCTCAAACATATATTCATTCAATCTCAATTCATATTATTAATCCTCATTGTTATCAAATCTCAAACATTAACCTGGAGCAAGTGGGACGAACCCCAACCCTTACTACTACCCAGGTATCAGAGTTACATTCATTCAAAACTGCATAATTAACTCATTTATCATTAACATCCTTTTCCGTCTCATACCCGGAGCAAGTGGACAACGCCACTGCCTACTACCCGGGGTTACACATCACATTTCAACATTTCCCATTATTATCCATTTAACACATTCATTCATTAATCATATATGCATTTATACTCAGCCATAATCAATAATGGCTTTGCCGTGACCCGGCAATAACTCAGCCATCCGGCTCATGGTTCAATCAAGAACCAGCCATTTATCAATAGATATAGCCCTTCGGCTCATGGCATACACAGTACTTCTACCGTCATCCTCCATATCTCAAATAATCATCGTTGATCACCATTGATCATAACTTTTCCCCTTGCTTCACTTGCAAGTTACCACATCCCCTAGCTCCTTTCTCATTACTAGGCATATCATAATGATTTAATACATAAGGGTGAGATCGGAGGCTTAGAAGTATGAGATTTAGCTTTTAAAACTCAAAAATCAACTTTGGGATGAAAACAGGGCCACGCGTACGCGTACTCCACGCGCACGCGTGGATGACCACAAGACTCATCGACGTGCAAGCGTCATACGTGCGGACGCGTGGGTTGAAAATAGCCAAACGACGCGCAAGCGTCAGCCAAGCGTACGCGTGGGTGCTCTTGCGCCCCAGGCACAAAACTGGCACAACTCTGGCACAACTCTCTGGAAAATGGCTGGGCATTTGATGCAGCGCATCGACGCGCTCGCGCACACTACGCGCATGCGTGGATGGTGCTTTCTCGAAGAACGGCGCGTACGCGCCAAGTGCGCCTACGCACGGGGGGTCATTCTGCTAAAAATTTTCTAAGTTAAAAGCTGCAGAATTCACAGATTCAACCCCCAATCTTCTAACGGACATAACTTTCTCATTTTAAATCGTTTTTCGCCCGTTCTTCGAACGGCATGGACATCCCGGATCCAATTTCACTTCTAAATAAGTTTGGCACAAAACGAAGATCCAGAGTTCAAGTTATGTCCCATCAAAGTATGCCCAAAAACCATGTTTTCATACAAAACCGCAAGGTGCCCTTTTCAAAACAAGCCATTTTCAACCCTTTTTAAAATCAACCAAAACATGCTAGTTTCAACCCTTTTTGAAATCAATCAAAATATACCAAAACCAACATCAAGCCTCCTCAACTCATACATTAATGCTTTGCCACGATTCACAAAACCGCCATATAACCATCTTTACCCATTTCAAACAAATGGCTAAATTACAAACACATTAACATGTCATACATCTTTCCTCATCCCAATTTCCAACAATACTATTTCCAATCAATCATCATTACACATAATCAATATTATACTCACTGTCACATGGTTTCACCCACAAATCAACCTTAATCATTCCTCAAGCATATATCACAACATACATATCTCTCATGCATTATCATACCATCAAGGCATCAATAATCATACTCACATATATGACCACATAATATATCTCAACCAAAATCAAACATACCTCATCTATACAATTTCACCCAAAATTACCAATTTCCACACTTCAACTCCTCAAACCTCATTATTCAATAACCAACCCAATCATTCATATATTCATTATCTGAAATTCATCCAATCACTTGTGTCATCATACAATACACATCAACTTACCTTCCTTACCTTTTTGCGGCCTCCGGCCCAAAATTTACGGCCTCCGGCCCAATTTCATAATTTAAAGGCATAAACCACAAATCAATACTCATTACCCAATACATCAAATTTTCAATACACCAAGCATTCAAGGCCACACAATTCTCAACCCAATCATTAATTCACATTACATACCAACTATGCATATTAGCACCAACCATTTACACAATCCAAACTTAATCCTAGGGGCATCTAGCCTATGAAGTCTCATCACACCACACGGTACTTAAATGAAACTTAAACCGTACCTCTTGTAGCCAAATCAATTGAGCCTCTTCTTTGGAAGTCTCCACCAACCTTAGCCCCAAGCCTCACCAAAGCTCCTCAAGCAACACCAATCTCCCAATTGTGCACCAAAACCATCAAATGCACTAACATAACCAATATTACATACATACATCAACCTAGGGCTCATAAAAATGACAATTCACAAGGGTTGGAGGGTTTCTTATCTTTACCCACTGAAGTTTGTGATGAATATCACCCATGGCTCATACTAGAGTGCTCCTAAACAACCAAAATCACAAGGTTTTCTCAAAACCCAAACCAAATTTGAATTTGAAGAGAAAAATGAAAACTGGGCAGAGGACAGTGAATTACTCACCACAAAACTTAGATATAATTGTAGAGGATGAGAAGAGCGACGCGTGGCCGCAAACGGCTTGTCAATCGGAGTTCCGTAGCTCAAGTTATGGTGGTTTGAAGATCAAAGAGAGTTAGGTTTTCTCTCTTCTCTTCTCTCTTCTCTATTTCAGCGCCCCAACCTATCTTTTTAGGGTAAAATGAGCTGAAATGCTCATAACTAATGTTTATATATGTTGGATCTTGGGCCCACTTAGGCCCAGTTCACTTGTTTTTGTCCGTTGGCCCAATTTTGGACCAAAACCTTTAAGATTAGCGCTCTAAATCGCACTTCAAATATTTCTACCTCCCCTAATTATAATTCCTCATTTCTTAATCTTATTTACTTATAATCAATTTTCTCAGCTGCAGTACTAGACAGGTCTCAGCCGGTACTGCCGATCAAAATTCCACTGCGCGCTTTTACGTAGAAAACTATGTCTTCCGACTCAGAAAAATTCACTGAATCCAAATATCATATTTAAATCATCAAATTCCAATTGCCAAATATTCCAACCATATTCGCTCCTACTTAACTCATTATTTAATTAATTTCGGTTAGACCGGGTATTACAGGTTTGGGTTGCGTGTTGATGCAACAGCGAAACGTAGTGGCTTATGCATCGCGTCATTTGAGACCACATGAGTTGAAGTTGGAGTTAAAAATGAACAGTGCATATTTCATGTTGGAGTTAAGAATGTTGGCTCTTGAAAGAATGATGATAAAAGTTAAATATTATTGGTAATCTGAAAAATCTAAAAATTAATTCTTGAAGCAAGAAAAAGTAGCAAAAAGCAATAAAAGAAAAAAAAATAGAGGTGCATGCGAAAAAAAAAGAAGCAAGCAGAAAAAGAAAAAAGAAAAAGCCAATAGCTCTTAAAACCAAAATGCAAGAGAAAAAAGCCAATGGTTAGGAGGGCCTAAAAGAAATGAAATCTTGGCCTAAACAGTTCGAATGAGCTGCTTCCCTAACTATATGCTTGTGGTGTGAATGTGTCAAGTGAAAAGCTTGAGACTGAGCAGTTAAAGTCATGATCCAAAGCAAAAGAGTGTGCTTCAGAACTGTGGACACCATTGGCTGGGGATTCTAGCAAAGCTGAATCACAATCCGAAAGGGTTCACCTAGTTAAGTGTCTGTGGTGTTTATGTATCCAGTGGTATTACTGGAAAACAAAGCGCTTAGGGTCACGGCCAAGACTCTAAAGAAGCAGTGTTCAAGAATAAAAAAGAACTAAACTAGGAGAGTCTATCATCTGGATTCTAAGTTCCAAAAGATGCCAATTATTCTGATCTTCAATGGAAAGTGATATGCCAAAACTATTCAGAAGAAAAAAACTACTAGTCCCGCTCATCTAATTGAAACTGAGCTTCATTGAAAACTCTGAAATTTATTGTATCCTTCTCTTCTTTTTATCCTACTTTGTTTTTGGTTGCTTGGGGACAAGCAACAGTTTAAGTTTGATGTTCTGATCAGCGGATATTTTATACGCTTTTTGGCATCATTTTCATATTGTTTTCATTATGTTTTGTTTAAGTTTTATTGTGTTTTCATAGGTTTTAGTGCAAAATTCACATTTTTGGATTCTACTTTGAGTTTGTGTGTTTTATGGTGATTTCATATATTTTCTGGTTGAAATTGAGGAGCTTGAGCAAAAGTCTGATTCAGAAATAGAGAAAGGACTGCAAATGCTTTTCAGGATCTGACATCCGTGCACTCAAAGGAGCTTTTTTGGAGCTACAAAAGCTAAAATGGCACGCTCTTAATGGCTATGGAAAGCTAACATCCAGGGCTTTTCAGAAATAGATAATAGTCCATACTTTGCTTTGGAAATGAAGGTCCAAAACTGGCATTCAACACCATCCACCTGCCTCATTCTAGCGTCTAACGCCCACAGGGGAGCAGCTGGCATCGAACGCCTAAAAGGGAGTCCCAAGCCAGCGTTCAATGCCCCTAAGGAGTCCTAGCACGTGGAGACACCCTTGGCTCAGTCGAAACACTCACCAAGTGGACCCCAGAAGTGGATTTTCGCACTACAAGACTAGTTTATCTTATTTTTGTAATCCTTAGTTAGTAGATTAGTATTTATAGGAGAATATCACCCTTGTTTAGGGCCTCCAATCTTTTTCCCGCATTTTTGTATTTTTGAAAAATGTATAGTATGAATTACTAACCTTCTAAGGTTAAGGTTAGGAGCTTTGCTGATTCTTATGAATTAATAATATCACTATTCTACGTCAATTTACGCTTGATTCTATTCTAAGATGTATCTTCATTCTTCAAACTTATGAATCGGATGACCCGTGACAATCATCTTCATTCTACATGGGTTCTTGCGAGTCCTTAACGGGATAGTACTGAACCACAAGCTTGATTATACGTCTCTTAGATGACTAATCCACGGCTTCGTAGGGGACTTCTCGAGACATCAGTTCAGCCGAGGTGCGGGGAGATTAAGGCCTTTGTGGTATAGGCTAGAATTCATGAAGCAGCGTTCTCTGATCTAGAAGATCCGACCTTATCTGTGGTATTTTGAGTAGGATTACCAAGGGAATGGACTGCTAGAGCTTCACCCCCATTCAGATTGGATGACCGCTGACTCGGCGTTTGATCTGAAGCAGAGGAAATTAATGACCGCTGACCCGGTGTAAATCATATACAGCCTGCCATGGAATGAATCAATCAGAAGTTGGAGTAGATGGTGAGAAAAGTTGATCCAGAAGGAAGAAGCATCTCCGAAGCCTCAATCGTTCTCATACCATTGATTTCACACCTATCTAGTAACGCTTTATTTATTTATCTGTTTTATGCTTTTCTCGTGACAACCATATTTTCTATCCACCTAACTAAGATTTGCAAGGTATCTATTGCTTGCTCAAACCAACAATCTCCGTGGGATTGACCCTCACTCACCTGAGGTATTACTTGGACGACCCAGTACACTTGTCGGTTTATCTGTGCGAAACGTGCAGAGCCAGTTTCGTGCGACCACATGGGTTTGCCCATGCTGATAATTGTGTCTGACTGACACAGTAAAGAAACCATATATGGTGTTCGCTCTGAGTAACGTCGGGTTGCAGGTAGACAACTAACATATGAGCCCATGGCCTGCATAGGAAATGCATTCATCATATGCATTGCGTGAATTACTTGAGTGTTCCTGTATGCTGTGCTATGTTATTTGTGAATTCCTTGTATTTGATTTATGTGTTAACTGTTTGTGTGTTTGTGTTGCGTATGTGCTTGTGCTTATTGGTACTTGTATGTGTCAAGGATTAAGATAGCCGAGAACTGATTACTGTAACTCAAAAACTGAGTGACGTAACTGGAATTCGTTTAGAATAATATAATTTAAAGAGAACTAACTAAAGTCTTTAAAGTAAGTTTCGAGGAATTCTAATGGCAATTATTTTAAAGTTATAAAGCAATTATTTGCAACTTATTTCCTTAATCTCATAGTATTCACTGTCACTACTGAGAACCTATGAGGACGAAGTTCTCACCCCCCTATAGATTTTCTTTTCAGCAACAGGTTCACGAATCCTTGGCACGGAGCCGTGACTGAACTACGAATCTTTATGCATATATGTATTCATACTTTTTATGTTTGGTTTAATCTTAGATTTTATTTTCCCCTTATCGTTTACTGTTTGGCTTTTTATAGGGGTAGGACTTGTAGTTGAGGATCTTTGAATAAGTCTATGTATATATTGCTATGTGAATATATATATATATATATATATATTTGAGATTAAGAGATTTTAAGTGAAGACTTTTCATTTTCTTAATTAAAGTTTCAATTCGTATTTGCAAAGGCTCGATATAAATAAAGATAGTATAAAATAAAAAGGTAACGAGGTAAGAAACGCCTAAGCCTTTAGTACGATCTTGATGTGCTAAAAATTAGGGTGTTACATAACAAGTGATTGATATAATTTAATTAGAGCAAAAGGTCTAGAAATAAGAGATAACTTACAACAAAAATATGTATTATGTAAATAACTTAGAATAAATTTATTTAAAGCTACTCTTTCAACAGACACATGATCTTTTTTTCTGGGGTTAAGCACATGAAAGACCTTCTTCTGAACATCAGCAATCCACAACCATCGATGGCCTCCATAGCAAATTGGTGCAAACAGCTAAAATTTGGACAAATAATAGAATATTTCAGTCTAAATGATACCAAATGATAGAATTATTTAAGAAGTTTTAAAAATCACAACTTACAAATGGATGAGATGCTGGTTTTTTTGTCAAGAAAAGGTGGTAGTCCTTAAATTCACTGATTTGGAAGGTCTTCTTAGTGTCTGGATCAATGTACTTGTGGTTATGCTTTGCTAACATGAAATTCTGAAAAATGAACCGAAATAAAATCCCCTTATCATACCATACATAATCAAAATGAACCAAAGTTAGTGATAAACTTTAATGATAGCTTACCACAATATCTGTTGGAACATAGTATATTTCTTCATCAAATTTGTGACATTTTTTGTTGTTGACATACATAGTGCGGAGACCACCTATATGACCAAAATTTATTAGATATATAAAAATATAACTTTTTAGGAAAATCATTAATGTTAATGTAATATCAGAAGATTTACCATATTTTCTACGTGTTCTGTGGGTCTTAGAGACAAGAAGTGGCATCTACTCTCTTCTAAATGAGATTTGTGGTCCAATAGGAATATGATATCGAACTTATTGCTTGACCCATCTTTGTCAGTCTTGATATGCGTCATCCACTAATAACATTTTTTTCTCAGCTCCTCTGTTACTTTTTTTTGTTTTACCGGAGTCTTGTACTTTTCAAGGGTGCTCAAACTCAGCTCCGAACTTGTTTTCATCGTATATTGAAATGTTGCTGGCACCCCAGCATCCATCACCACCTTCACCAAACTTTTAATTTGTGTTATTATTAGTGTAGAGCTCAGTGGATTTTTGCCAAGGGAGAATAAAAGTGCAGCAAAGTCATCTTCTAAATGCTGAGGTAGGGAGGACTGCAAGATGACAGAGGAAAGTTTTCAAAAATAATCAAAAAGTATTATGATATAACATCAAAACTAATAAAAAGGATTTTAATAGAACTTACTCATTAACATGAGCTTCTTGCTCTGATTCCCTTGTCGAAGTTTCTATAGGGGCTTGCTGTTGAGGATCTGGAAGGCAGCTAAATTACACAAAAAATTGTTTCAAAATGAACCAAAATTATTATGATATAGCATCAAAACTAATAAAAAGAATTTTAAGTAGAACTTACTCATTAACCAAAACTAATAAATATTATTTAGTAAAACTAAAGAAATTACATCAGGTTTTAGGAAAACTTAGCAGAGAAAGAAAAAGAACTTTATATAAGAAACGGAATCTTATGTCTGTGATGAATCATAGCACGTGTCTGTCGACTCGCAGTCATTTCGTTGTGTTTCATCCCGAGCAACTTTTCTTTTTGCAGGATTGTCATTTTTTTTCTTCATTCTTTTTGCCGTTTCTTTTCTTTTTACTTGTCTCCTCTATTTCTTCTCTTTTGAAAATTCATACAAAAAGTTTTGATTTAAAATTAGGATGAACCTTAATTTAAAAAGAAATGAACCAAAATGAAACCAAATGAACCTAAATTAAACTAAGAAATGAACTGAAATTTTGTAAGAAATAAAAAAGTTGTTCAATACTTGAGAGCAGCATCAAGTAAATCTCAGTTAATTCACAAATAAATTGAAATTAGTTTAGATTTGAACAAAAACTAACTAAACAACCACACATGAACTAGTTCAGTAATTCAAGCGAAACAAAACCAAATGAACCTAAATTAAACTAAGAAATGAACTAAAATTGTTTAATGAATAAAAAATTTGATCAATACTTGAGAACAAGATCAACCACAAGTGAACTTCAATTAATTCACAAATGAACCAAAATTAGTTTAGATTTGAACAAAAACTAACTAAACAACCACATATGAACAAGATTAGCAAATTAAAGCGAAATGAAACCAAATGAACTTATATTAAACTAAGAAATGAACCAAAATTGTTTAAGGAGTACATATTTATAACAATAAAGTAATAATTTATGAATCTTACTCATCTTCAGATTCAGTTTTGGTTTGCGAAGATGAATCCAGTTGAACAATCTTCTTTTTTTTTGCTTTTTTCCTTTGTCGTTCTTTGTGGTTGTTTTCGTTTCTTTGGTGGTGTTTTCTGTATTTCTTCTTCTCTACAATACATACAAAAAGGTTTTGTTAAAATAATAATATATAACTTAAAATAAATAGATAGTTTCTGATAAGTCATGGTGAGAAATATACTCATATTCAAAATCAGTTTCTTCTTCCAAAGATGAATGCAAGATGACAGGTTTTTTTTTCTTTCTTCTTTTTTCCCTTCGTTTTCCTTCTTTTCTTCTTTCTCTTCCCTCCCTCAGCTCTACTCTTTTTACGAGGTCCTAAAATAGAAACTTATTTAGTTAGCACAATAATTTAAAAGCAACTAAATCGAAATTTCAAGGGGAATGATTTTTTTACATACCATTTCATTCTTTGCCTCAAAGGCAATCTTGTTGACCAGCCTCTTCTGTGTCCAGTACGCCATCCATGGTGGCTCAGAAGTATCTTCTGCTGCTGCGTCAATGAACATCGATTTATGGAAATAGATTTTCATCAAGACAAAGACATAGCCATCAACTGAAAGTTTCTCTCCTGCTTTCTAAGCTTTGATCCCCTTGATCAAGAAGATGAGCACATGAGACGTCCAATTTCATTGTCAGACTATGTCCACATGAAGGACATGTGGCTTATGGACTAGGGAGACTGTGCTTATTGTTGTCGGGAACAAAAATCATTTCTGAATGAAGAGGATGAACATTGTCTTGAATTTCAGCAAGTTTTTCTCCCCTTCAACAATCATCTCCATGATAGCTTTTATCAAAGATGCCAAAATAGCACATTTAAAGTTGTCAATAATTTTCTTCTGCGCCTCATTCAGATTACTGTACTCAATTTTTTAGGAAAATTATCCCCTACAATAGCACCAGCATCGAAATAGTTTAATATAAACAAAAATATACAAATAATAGTAGAAAAGCCTTTTTTAAATTAAGGAATAAAAAATTTGGTCAATACTTAATAGCACTCACAAGCGAACCTCGATTAATTCATAAATGAACCAAAATTAGTTTAGAAATGAACAAAAACTAAATAAACAACCACACATGAACAGGTTCAGCAAATTCAAGCGAAACAAAATCAAGTGAACTTAAATTAAACAAGAAATGAACCAAAATTTTTTGAGGAATAAAAAGTTTGGTCAATACTTAACAATAGCCACAAGTGAACCTCAGTTAATTCACAAATGAACTGAAATTAGTTCAGATTTGAACAAAAACTAACTAAACAACGATACATGAACAAGTTCATCAAATTCAAGCAAAACAAGAAAAAGAAAAAAAAATTGAATTAGAGAAACTCAATCAACTAAATGAGCAAACTCGATCCACTAAACTCTAACCGAACTAGTAGAAATGCGAGAATGCGAAAGAAAAACTGATAATAAGTAGTTTTGTCAGTACTTTGAGGAATCTTTGTTATTATTTTTCTGTGTTTTTTGTTGATCTCAAACGTACCACCGAATTTCACAGTAGTTTTCGCAGAGAATTTGAAAGATTTTTTAGAGGTTTTGAGAGAGATTTCAAATTTCTTTATTGCAGTTTTGAGTAGGAGATATGAATGGTTTTTCATATTAGAGCGCAAAGAGATAGGTAACGTTTTTTGGGATTTCGAGCGCGTGTACACGTTCTTTTAATGAGAATGGTTTTTGTTGGTATTGGGTTTGCTTGGTTAGACTTAGATGACAAGAAGACTTAGATGTGTAACAGATCTAAATATTTATTTTATTTATTTATAAAAAATATCTAATTCAAACCTGGAACTAATAATTCATTAAAAGGTTGTCTAACCTCTCAAAAATATGGTGACAAAACTTGCGATGATAAATTGTCAATTAATTCTCTATCCAAGAATTCCGTACAAGTGATGAGAAGCTGGAGTTTCACCGGCAAATCTTATTGCTACAAGGGAATTCATACTTGTTTCAAAAGTTGATTTTGATTCAAAAACATTATTCTACTCAAATTTAAATTTTGATGAAGGCGACTTCTATGAATTTTCTGAAAATGAATTAACCAGGATATTAAAATACTTAAATGTCAATGTTATTTTAAGCCAAAAGTATCTGACATTATATAAAATAAAAATTTATAATAGAAATATACTTGTGATTTTGGAATAAAAAAAAATATAATTCACACAATTTAACTTATGTTAAATATTAATTAATTAACTTCATGACTTTTCTATAAAATTTCCATCCCAAGTTTTTTATTTTTATGCTATATATTTTTCTAAGATGTTAGTATCAAAATAAATAGCCAAACTCATATAAAGACAACATAAACTTTTATTTCGAGAATAAATTTTCTCAATTTTTTTTGGTTAAATTAATATTGTCAAGTGTGATTTTATATGTTTAATATCTTTTCTCATATTTTTTTTTTAATTCCACTTAAATAGTGTAAAGTGAAAAATCACATTTTACAACAACAATTGAAAAGAAAAAAATTGAAAAGATCTATTTCTCTTTCTAGATGGTCAGCTCATTTGTTTGTCAGAAGTCTCTCACTCTTAGCACCAAAATGACAGCAATGAGACACTTGAAGAATGAAGATCAAGTGAAGATGTTATGGAAGAACACTTTGCTATCGTTGTTTCTTGGAACCTATTCTGTTTTACTTATCACATTTGCCTCCTCCCAAACACGATTTTCCCATTCAATTCCCCAAATAATTTTGCAGCATGGCACATGCTTATGAATATAATTTTAATACTCTTTGGTTTGTTATCTGAGAGGTATTTCTTAAAATTTTCTAAAACCAAATTGTTACTTTGTTTGATAATGTGTGCTTTTGTGCTGAAGCAGAAACATTACAGTTTGTGACATTGTGAACATCTGATCCCAAATTGGAAAAGGATCACAAATTGCTAGAACAAATTAGTACATATATGGTATATTAGAATTAAGAAGAATTATTTGGGTACTTAATATAATGTTGTCCACTATCTAACTTTTTTTTTTCCAGATTTTTATCTATGATTTTTTGCATTTATGGACAGCAGTTTTACAAGTTGAGATCCGGCTAGACGTAACATGTGGTCCCATGTGAAACACAATTACAACTTGACCTAATGTTTATTACATCTCTGTTAAAATGGGCCACGCGAGCCGTATTACACCGCATTCCAATTGTTTCCCCCTCCCAGTTGATTCATCTACCAATTTCAAAAATCAAATTGTTGCTTTTAATGTAGATATAAAGATCTTTCAATTACCTACTAAATCACCTTATGAAATTTGCCCATTGCATGTTGCTGTATATGAGTTATGACTTGATCTTACCTGTCTTATGCAATTATTATGCGTTAATAAATATTTATCAATCATGTCATAGCAACTGTAAGGTCTTGTGTTTCGGAAACTACTTGCAAAGACGACCCTAAATTTTGGCATTTATCAACATTTAGCTTCCAGGTCAACTACTCTCCCAACTACCAAAATAAACTTTATTATTGTAGCTTGAAAATGTTGCCAAATTCTAAGAATAACATGGTGCTTGAAGAGCTACGTTTTCAAAAATATTCCTCCGGTTAGAAAACTTGTGCACAACAACTAAGGTTAAAGTGCAAGCTATTTCTTCATAATGATTTAAGTGATAATATGATGTCAACATTATCAGTAAGTGCTAAGCGGCCAGTACAGGAATCTGAAGTATATATAAGCTACAAAAGGAAGGTGCAAAGAGACCTAGATAAACCAATGACATTATAAAATTCAAATCCAAAATTCTAAAATGTTCCGGGGAAAATATCTTTAATCCTCAAAAGAGGGATATCCTAAAGTCATCATTGTTTCAGCTTCAAATCCATTTCCACGGGGAAGACCTTGCCTCGGTGGTTGAAGATCATGAAGTCAAGGTTAGCAGGCAAAGAAACAATCCTGCACCAAAGGAGACAAACTCTGATTGAGATTCAAATGATTCATAACATGTGAGATTGATCAGCAGCTAGTATGTAGAATTGTATATTATAGTCATGTGCCTCAACTATGAGGGCAGCACAACATAAACAAAGGAAGAAATAATAAACTTTTGCAAATGTAAAATTCCTTTGCAGAAACAGTGAGATATCTTCCTTGTCTCTTCTCTTCTTGATGAAATGTTGATAGTGAGTATATTTGTCAAAGCCAGCTGCCTACCACCTTTCATCTACTGAGAGATTGTGAATGAACACATCGCTGATCATTGCAAATTAATGGATCCTTGCAAATTGCAATGCAATGAACATTTAAAACAACATGAACCTCCATCCTAGACCACCAGCTACACACGGAATGGTAGGACACTCTGGATTTGATTTGTGTAAATAAACAGGAAAAGTTGAATCTGTTTTTTCCCTTTCTGTTTGGCTTTTCACTCCTCACGGAAAATGCATAAGGTGGGATTATATGTTTCTCAAGAGTCAAGTCACCTTTAACATAAAAACCTACTATCCCTCTCTATTAAGTACAGTGGAAGACAAAGATAACCTATAAATGAAGCGGCTGAATAAGATCAATTGATCAAGTTAGACCAAACTTAAACTGAATTGCAACTATAACAACCCAAATTCTCACAGCAATGCCGCTCCAAAGTCAGATTTATTTTCCGGCGGTATATTCACCTCTCTTTTAAACCCTGGCGTCAACTAGACCTATTCTATTTACATCCCCCATATTATTCTCTATATTTCCATTCCTTGACTATCATGGTGCTCTCTGCCAACTAAAGCCTCAACTCAGAAAATAGCCAGCAACCGACAGAACTTTAATTATATCATAGCTTTTGTGTTGGAAACAAATTAAACCTATATGAACCACTTCAACGGCCCATCTTATAATAATTAATTAGCAAATCATCATGATAGCAAAATGAAATCAAGCACAAACTACTTAAAACTCACTAGAATCTAGCACTCACATGAAACAAAAAAGAATGAATTAAATTACCTATTCTCCTCAGAATCTGGGTGTATGGACAGAAACTTCCCCGGCACAGTTAACGCAGCCCACATACAAAGAACTAGCCCCAGAGATAGCTCAGTTACCACCTGCGATCCCAAAAACCATAAATTGGATAATAAAAAACGCATCATTGCAAGAAGATTCAAAGATGAAAGAGTAATTATTACATTGAAGGGAGGCCCTGAAAACTCTTCTTCGGTGATCTTGAGCAAACCCCTATCTACAACAAAATCAAAACCAGAATTAGATTCCATTGAAGAAGGTTAAAATAGAGAAAGGAAATGATATGTTTGAAGGGATATATATACATTGGATGGTTGAATGAGCGGCGTGAAAAAGAATGAGAACACCGAAGACTCCGATGGCAAAACCTAAAGCCATGATTCGGAGGGCGACAATGCAGATCGATCTACTTGATGAATTCTGAGGTTTTGGACTGTGAGAGGTATGTGTAAATCGCCAGATGCCCAACCCCGGTGGCTGTCGTATGATCCGTGAGGATCTTGTCTATCTTTTTCCAGTGAATTTGCATTTAATTTGTTAAGTTTAATTAAGAAATAATTATATTTTAGCCACTATGGATGCTATTTTGAAAGTTTTGTGCAATACTGTTTATTTTAGGTAGCATTTGGCAGAATTTGATGGAGTTTCTGCAGAGAAAAAGAAGAAGCCAAGGAGATGACAAGCGAATACCGACGCGGACACATGGCTCATGCGACCGCGCGGAATGGAGAAAATCACAATGACGCGATCGCGTTCCTGACGCGAACGCGTGGACTGAAATCTGCACAAATGACGTGAACGCGTGGACGACGCGGATGCGTCATATGCGCCACGTGCAGAAAATGTAGAAAAACGCTGGGGGCGATTTTTGGGCTGTTTTGACCCAGTTCTTAGCCCAGAAAACACATATTAAAAGCTGAAGAATGGACAGAACAAGTGGTCCCTACCCATCAACTGAAGATCTGTTAATTAATTCAAATTTAAATTCAAATATTAAATTAGGAAAAGATATTATTTTAATTTTTAGCTTTAGATATTAGATTTTAAATTTATTAGGATTAGTTATAAAAGGAAGAGGCTTTCCTTCCTTTTTAGAGGTCCGGGGAGATTCCACCTTCATCCCATCAGGGGAACATAACTGACAATTCTAATTTTCTTTCTTTTCTATGAGCAACTAAACCTCCACTGTTAAGGTTAGGAGATCTGTCTATTTGTATGAATTGATTTTATTACTTTTTCTATTTTAATTTATGTATGGATTTATATTTAAGAATTGTCTTCGCTCTTTATTTTATGAATTTGGGTGGAACGGAAGTATGACCCTCTTTCTATTTAAGTTCTTGTAAAACTTGGAAAAGCTCTTTACTTGAACAACAGGTTGAAAACATATTCTCCTAAATTTTAATTATTTGGACTTAACGGGATACGTGACATATAATCTTTTTATTTTTGGGTAATTAGAGTTTTTGTGGCATATAAACTGGAATTTGATTATCACCCTCTAATTGAAATTAATTGACCAAGAAATTGGCAGTTAATGAATTTTAGAGGAGACTAGGAAGGTCTAAGGAATTAAGGTCTACTCATATATAGTTTGCCATGAATTAAATCCTGCATAATTAAATTAGTTAGTAAGAAAAGTTAATCCGGAAAAATAAATAACTCTGAAACCTTAACTATTTTCTCCATATTGTATTCCCAATTTATTTATCTGCCTGTCTTTAATATTTTTAATATTGTTTAATGTCTTTTGAACTCCCAAACATTATTTTCTGTTTGTCTAACTAATCCTATCAAACGCTATTGTTGCTTAATCCATCAATTCTTGTGGGATCGACCCTTACTCACGTAAGGTATTACTTGGTACGACCCGGTGCACTTGCCGGTTAGTAAGTGTGGTTGTAAATTACCGCACCAAGTTTTTGGCGCCGTTGCCGGGGATTGACTGTGATTAACAACTATTAGTTGTTTGATTGTTTAGATTAGACGTTTTAATTTTAATTTTATATATAAAAAAAATTTTGTTTTATTATTTAAAAAAAAAAAAATTTTTCTTGTTTCTCGTTAGCTGTTACGTTTTCTTTCTCTTTTTTTTTTATTATTTAAAAATTTTTTTTTAATATATTAAAAAAAAAAATTGTTTCCTTTTTTTCGTTAGCATAACCCCTTTCCTTTTTTTATTTTGTCGTTGTTTATTTTTCTTTTATTTTTCATTTTTTTTACGTCAAATTTTTTTTTTCTTTACGTTTTGTTTCTTTCTTTTTTTTTTATTGTTTAGTTTTAATATATATAAAAAAAATTTAAATAAATAAATAGCACTAATATATTTTTTTTTAATATCTGAGATCAAGTTTAGTGTTTCCTAGTTAGTTTTATTTTATATTTTTTTTATTTTAATTTTTAGAATTTTGTTCTTTTTTCTTTGCTGTCATGTTTACCACATGGTGCGTTTAATTCTTTTTGGTGTGTTGTGCTAAGGAAAAATAATGGAGAGAGATCATATGGGTTACTACTCACACCCGAGTAGTGATTCATATCCTTATGAATGGGGAAACTACCCAAATTTTGGTTGGTAAGGTCAAAACCAAAGAAACCTCAGTGCTCCATGTTCCAACTATCAAGAGCCACCACCTCCATATTCATATCAAAAACCACCACCTCTCTATTCGTATCATGAACCATCATCTTTCTACCCATATCAAGAGCCACTATCTCCCTATCCATACCAAGAACCATCCTCTTTTTACACTTATCAAGAACCATCACCTCCTTCTTATTCATCTCAAATACCATCAGATCTTGAGCTTCTCATGAAAGAATGCTTACATGATATAAAGACAAGTGTCAAAAATATAGAGAAGCATATGCAGTCGATTATCAAGTACTAGGAAGAGGAACAAGCAAATTCCTTCCCAAAAGATACAATTCAAAATCCTATGGAAGAAAGTGAGGAAATCAATCAAAGGAGTTTATACTCCAGTGCATTAGAGAACTTTCCATCCTCACACACGGAAGAAGAGGAAGATGCGAAAACAAAGGAGGAAGATGCACCCACAAAGGAGGAAGATGCAAAACCTCCTATGCCTTTGGTAAGCAATGAAGCAGAGATTGCATTAGAAGACAGTCACCAAGAGGAAGAGGTTGAAATTGAGGAAGCCTGCAAAGAAGTGGAAGAATTCAAAGAAGAACATAAGGGAGTGGAGCTTTGAAGACCTCTTCCAAAGCCATCACCATCCAATACAACATCCAAGTGGGTAAAATTCCTATCTTTAACATTTACATTCCCACTTGAATATGGGCTACTGGAGACGGATGGTCAACTTAGAGCTCTTTGTGGCATTAAGAGTAAGAGGAAGATGGTCAGTGGTAAGAGTTGTCAAGCAAGGTTCAATATGGTTGCATGCTCCGAATTGAAGTGCAAGAATTGGTGTAGAGCTAATTTGAATGGGCCTAGAAGGTTGTTTGGATGTCTCTGTGAGAATTCAGATCGCTTGCCACCCCGATGGGAACAATGGTGATCCACAAGAAGACGGGTGTAAAAGCAAGGTTTAGGACCCTGAAATTCATTCCCACAATCAACACTCTTGGGGCCTTGTCACTTGTTTCAACTTGCTCAAAGGCTTTATGCGCCTAGTTTGGGATCCCGGTAGCCATTGGAATTACAAACATTGGTGGAGATTCCTGGATCAGTACAAGCACAAGCCACCATGACAAGGAAGCTCACAACATGTCTAACTTAAGGACTTTAACTAAAAGTGCTTGGTGGGAGACAACCCACCGTGGTATGATCGTTCTTTTTCATTCTTAGTTGTTTTTCGTAATAGTAGTTTTCTTACTTAGTTGATTTTTATTAAGTTCTTACTAATTCTCTGATCATGCAGCTATGTTCTTCTAGGAACCGACCACCTCAAGCTAGAAAAAAAAAATGCTACGCGACGCGACCGCATCAGCGACGCGTTCGCGTCGCAAGGGGAGAAGAGAAAAATAAAAACGAACAGAGAGTCACGTTGGAGCGTGGCTGGAGGCGTGCCAATAGCACAATTCGTCCCACGCGGCCGCGTGCCCTGATTTTCGACGTAAAACGAGTGCACAGCTGAAAGTTGTGCTAGAGTGGTGCTGGACTGGCGCTGGACGCGCAATTCCCTTCACGCGACCACATGCCCCACGCGGCCGCGTCGTACCCCATTAACTTCCCACTCGCGCGATCGCATGCCCCATGCGATCGTGTCACCCCAATTTTGGCAATTATATCAATTTGAACAGAGAGTTGTGCTGGCGCGAGGCTGCACTCGCGCCAGAAGCACAAACTGGGTCACGCAACCATGTGACCGACGCGATCGCGTCAATCCGTATAAGAGCAATGCGCGCGACCGCGTGCCCCACGCAAACGCGTCGCTTGCGCCGCCCAGTTTTCTTTCCCTCTCTCTCCCAATCCTAATTCTCTCTTATTCTCTTATCCTTTTATTTTTTTTTTATCTTAATATTTTTCTCTTCTATTTTCAGTTCTTGTTTGCTTGAGGACAAGCAAACCTTTAAGTTTGGTGTTGATGCTTCGCTTAAAGGTTTTCTGTTTATTCCTATGGCACAAAAATGGAGGCGAATCATCTTTACTGAGGAGCACAACCTGAAAAATAAAACGTCCGCTAGGATAACTAAGGTGGTTGTGTTCCTTTCATTTTTATTCCTCCCCTCTTTGTCTATGTTATGTTCCGGTTTTCTGCTATCTTGCTTTGTTTGTTGCATGATCCTTTATTAGTTAGAATCCTAGGACTAGTTTAGTTTTCTTTTAATTGCTTTAATGCTGAAAAGATGTTTCATGTACCACTCACTGAACTTGAATCTAAAAAGAAAAGAAAAAGAAGTGATGTATTGCATGAGAAATTGAGTTAATTTTAAGAATAATCTGATTTACTTAAATGTGGTGGTATTTTCTGTGATTCTGAATGCATGACATGAACAGTGTATATTTTTTATAGTAAAGTTTAAGAATGTTAAAATTGTTGGCTCTTGAAAGAATGATGAAAAATGAGAAATGTTATTGATAATCTGAAAAATCATAAAATTGATTCTTGAAGCAAGAAAAAGCAGTGAAAAACACAAAGCTTGCAAAAAAAAAAGAAAAAAAAGAAAAAAAAAGAAGAAAGAAAAAGCAAGCAGAAAAAGCCAATAACCCTTTAAACTAAAAGGCAAAGGGTAAAAAGGATCCAAGACTTTGAGCATTAATGGATAGGAGGGCCCAAGGGAATAAAATCCTGGCCTAAGCGGCTAAATCAAGTTGTCCCTAACTATGTGCTTGTAGCGTGAAGGTGTCAAGTGAAAAGCTTGAGACTGAGCGGTTAAAGTCGTGATCCAAAGCAAAAAGAGTGTGCTTAAGAGCTCTGGGCACCTCTAACTGGGGACTCTAGCAAAGCTGAGTCACAATCTGAAAAGGTTCACTCAGTTATGTGTCTGTGGCATTTATGTATCCGGTGGTAATACTGGAAAACAAAATGCTTAGGGTCACAGCCAAGACTCATAAAGTAGCTGTGTTCAAGAATCAACATACTGAACTAGGAGAGTCAATAACACTATCTGAATTCTGAGTTCCTATGGATGCCAATCATTCTGAACTTCAAAGGATAAAGTGAGATGCCAAAACTGTTCAGGATTGCAGTTGTAAACCCCACTATAAGAGAAGACATGGGCTTAATCGAACTCTCATTCTCATGCAAATTCACATCCTAAGCTTATATTAGTTTTGGTTGCTTGAGGACAAGCAACAGTTTAAGTTTGGTGTTGTGATGCGTGAGCATCTTGTCTGTCTTTTCCTAGTGAATTTGCATCTAATTTGTTGAGTTTAATTAAGAAATAATTATATTTTAGCCACTATGGATGCTATTTTGAGTTTTGTGCAATACTGTTTATTTTAAGTATCATTTGGCGGAATTTGATGGAGTTTCTGCAGAGAAAGAGAAGAAGCCAAGGAGATGGACCAGCGAATACCGACGCGGACGCATGGCTCATGCGACCGCGCGGAATGGAGAAAATCACAATGACGCGATCGCGTGCCTGACGCGAACGCGTGGACTGGAATCTGCACAAATGACGCGAACGCGTGGACGACGCGGACGCGTCACATGCGTCACGTGCAGAAAATGTAGAAAAATACTGGGGGCGATTTCTGGGCTGTTTTGACCCAGTTCTTAGCCCAGAAAACACAGATTAGAAGCTGTAGAATGGACAGAACAAGTGGTCCCTACCCATCAACTGAAGATCTGTTAATTAATTCAAATTTAAATTCAAATCTTAAATTAGGAAAAAGATATTATTTTAATTTTTAGTTTTAGATATTAGATTTTAAATTTATTAGGATTAGTTATAAAAGGAAGAGGCTTTCCTTCCTTTTTAGAGGTCCGGGGGAGATTCCACCTCATCCCATCAGGGGAACATAACTGACAATCCTAATTTTCTTTCTTTTCTATGAGCAACTAAACCTCCACTGTTAAAGTTAGGAGCTCTGTCTATTTGTATGGATTGATTTTATTACTTTTTCTATTTTAATTTATGTATGGATTTATATTTAAGAATTGTCTTCGCTCTTTATTTTATGAATTTGGGTGGAACGGAAGTATGACCCTCTTTCTATTTGAGTTCTTGTAAAACTTGGAAAAGCTCTTTACTTGAACAACAGCTTGAAAACATATTCTCCTAAATTTTAATTATTTGGACTTAATGGGATACGTGACATATAATCCTTTTATTTTTGGGTAATTAGAGTTTTTGTGGCATATAAACTGGAATTTGATTATCACCCTCTAATTGGAATTAATTGACCAAGGAATTGGCAGTTAATGAATTTTAGAGGAGACTAGGAAGGTCTAAGAAATTAGGGTCTAGTCATATATAGTTTGCCATGAATTAAATCCTGCATAATTAAATTAGTTAGTAAGAAAAGTTAATCCGGAAAAATAAATAACTCTGAAACCTTAACTATTTTCTCCATATTTTATTCCCAATTTATTTATCTGCCTGTCTTTAATATTTTAATATTGTTTAATGTCTTTTGAACTCCCAAACATTATTTTCTGTTTGTCTAACTAATCCTATCAAACGCTATTGTTTCTTAATCTATCAATCCTCATGGGATCGACCCTTACTCACGTAAGGTATTACTTGGTACGACCCAGTGCACTTGCCGGTTAGTAAGTGTGGTTGTAAATTACCGCACCGTCCTACTGTGTAACCAAGCTGCCCACACAACCACACAAACCAAGACAAGTTACCATCATCTTTGCGTTGAATAAAAAGTAAAAACAGGGCCTATATGCGTTAAAGTGAAGCTGGGTTTGCTTTGATCTAAACGACCGAACCAAAATATTGACTGGGTTTATTTTCAAGACTCTAATTCAATAGACCTGATCAAGCCGTGTCAAATTAAAACCGGATTTACACCAGGCTATAAAAACAATAAAAAAAGATTGAAAAATTAAAAATAAGTTAGAAGTTCTAATTGCCCACTGGTTCTAAACCCCAATCGAATCTAGCACAAGAAATAAACAATAGAACATAGAAAACTGAATATGGCATAAACAAATCTGTTAGGTTTCGATGAAAAACAGAACCTCAAATAGGGCTAGCAATGAGTAGAATAAGGTCCATTTAAACTTCACCCTAACCCAATTTGCGGATTTAAAACCTTTATAACATTATTCGCACCCTATCATTTTTCCTCCATTCACAAAGAGGCAAAACCAGAACTAATCTAATAAAAAAGATAGACGAACAAAAAAATTTTAAAATTGAACTAGCAATATAGTTAACTGATCAAGTGATCAATATTCAATAATCAATTAATCAGAAATCAATATATCAGGAGCCAGAGAAAGTAGAAGAAACACACAATCAATGTCCATTCCATTAGGGAAATTCTATTGCCAAAGTTTTGAAATTCTAGAAAAGAACTCAAAACACTGTACAAAATACCATAGTTTAAAATAAATAAATTCAATTTGCAGAGGAAGAGAAAAAAATAACTAGTATTTGGATAAAATAAAACAAGAGACACAAATTTAAGTTCCAGAAAGTGAAAGAATAACTAATAGAAGATGAGAACAGGAACGCATACCTAAGTTTCTGAAGGAGGCAGTTTTTGTTGCAGTGCCGGCAGTAGATTTTGCAGGCGGGGTGGAGGATGCTGGTGGATAGAAAAGCGGCGGGAGGAGAGAGGATCGGCGACGAGCTCAAAGGATGACGGAGAATGAAGAGGCTGCCGTGGAAGAAGATTTGAGATTTGGAACAGGGGGTATTTGACGAGTTAAATCTTAATTTGACTCCTGAAATTTGGCTTGAAATGATCCCATAATTTTGTTGGTCTCAATTAGAACCCATAAATTTGTAATTGTGGCTCTAGCTTACCCCTGCGATCATCTCTGTCATCAGAATGCTGATCTAGCGCAATTGTATGATATGATGGACACAACTTATGATCGTCCTAGTAGAAAGAAAGAGAGTTTTAACCCACAAAAAACTGAAACGACATGGTTTCCAAAGGGTTTGGGAGCAAAACCAATACGCCGTCGTTTAAGTAGTGTCTACTATGTCATGTAATTGCATCAGATCAACATTCTGCTGACGAAGATGATTGCAGAGGCAACCTAGAGCCACAATTGCAAATTTAAAAATTCTAATTGGAATCAACAAAATTATAGGGATCATTCTAAGTATCGGACTAAATTTTAAGGGTCAAATTGAGATTTAACTCCATATTTAATTGATAAGCGTGAATACTTTAGAGAACCGGGTACGGTAGCGTAGTGATAGAGGTATTTTGGGGTTTGCCCCTGATTTATTCATTGGCCATTGCTAAGGTGCTGAAAATGTTTTTTTTCTTCTGATGCTGAAAATATGTGGCACTTTGAAGTAGAAGACACGTGCTTTTCTTTTGTTGCCTCCAAAGTACCGACATTTGCTGTGCCAAAGCTGATGGTGATCAATTGATGATGTTTGCCCAAAATTTGGTTAAATGATAATAATATTATGTAAATAATGGGAGTTAAATTATTGGGCCTATTTTTGAGGATCCAACAAGTATTGGAGGTCACATTTAAGTGTGGCTGTTTTATGTTTGTGTTATTGAACCAAAAAAGAGTGAACATAATATGTGACGTTGAAATCCGATTTTTGTTTAATGTTTTGAACCATGAAAATTTTTTGGGGCATACAAATGAAATTGGATAATGAAAATACTCTTATGGTAATAATAAACAATTAAACTATAAAACCCAAGAAAATAGATAATAACAATAATAATAGTTATAATATTTAAAAAAAAAAAGAGAAGATAGGTATGAAATTAAAGATTTAGGATACAAAGAAAACAGGTGCTTCTTACTGCTCTATAGTGTTTAAAGCGCATGTTATTTTGTTTTAAAATTTTGTTCTATACATTAAAGGAAATTAATAACTTTTATTTTTTTGAAAAAAGAATATTTATTTAGATATTTAATTTTTCAAGTTTAATAAATTTAATTTTTAAATTAAATGAATTGAAAATTTTAAATAGTAGTATTTTGAGTTTAAATATAATTATTAAAAGTCTATGTTAAATTGAAAAATTATGTTTAAATTAAAAATTTTTTGAAAATAAATTTTTTATGAATTTATTTAAATAGATATAATTCATACCTTGAATTATTTTAAATTGTTTTAAGTTTAAACATATATTTTCGCTTTAACGTAAACTTTCAAAATTTATATTTAAACTCAAAATACTACTACTTAAATTTTTCAATTTATTTAATTTCAAAATTAAAAATAATTAAATATCTAAAAAAATATTCTTTTTTAAAAATAAATAAAGTTATTAATTTTTTTTATTCCAAAGAAAAAAATTTTAAAACTAAATAACATGACTTTACAACAACATAAACGAGTAAAAAGTATCTTCTCCTTTTGTATTCTAAATCTTTAATTTTAGAACTGTCTTCTATTTTTTTTTAAATATTATTATTATTATTATTATTATTATTATTATTATTATTATTATTATTATTATTATTTATTTTCTTTGATTTTATATTTTTATTGTTTATTATTACAATAATAGTATTTTTATGATCCAATTTTATGTTCATGTCCAAAAACATATTTCATGGCCCAAAACGTAAAACAAAAATCTTGTTTAGTGTCATATACATTATGTTCTCTTTATTTTTGTTCCATAACATAACAAAAAAATAATGAAACCAAATATTTACTGGATCCTCAAAAATAGGCCCAATAACATAATTGCTATCATTAATAAAAGATTATTATCATGTAACCAAATTTTCAGCATACATCACCATCAGTCTTAGCGCAAAAATTGTCGGCAACTTAGAGGCAGCAGAACCACGTGTCTTCTCTTTCATCATACCACACACTTTTAGCACGGACAGAAAAAAATTCGTTTCAGCACCCTAGGATGACCCTTATTCATTTGGGAGGTTAGGTTTTCGTTAATAATTCAATAATATTTATATTTAAAGATAAAGTTTAATTATTCTGTTGTTTTCTATATTTTTATCAAATTTTTAATTAGATTCCTACTAAAATTACCAATGAATAGAGTAGTGTAGGATTTTTATTTTAAAAATTTTCTTAAAACTCAATACTACTTTATTTGTGGGTTGAGAATCTCTCGACCTTAATTCTAGTCACCCTAAAATTTTCAATCCTATCTTACTTACAGAAAAATTAAATTTTTTTAAGAAAATATAAAATTTATCTTTTCATATTTCATATATATTAATAAAATAGAAAATAAAAAAACTAAATTTAAATTAAAATTAAATTAAAATTAAAAACAGTGAAATCTTAAAAAAATTTAACATAAAATTATAAATATCATGATCGTTAAGTTCTTAATAAAATAAAAATAATACAAACAAACATAAATATTTTATCACTCTTTTTTTAACTTCAAGTTTTTGCAACATTATCCTTTAAATAACAAACATACTAAATTAGTAATTTAAATTAATAGCTTAGTAGTTATTTTAAACTTTTAAAAGAAGGAGGTCGTGGGTTCAATAACTTAAAATTCATTAGTGCTGAGCTCACTTTTCTTTTCCTAATCTATTGATTCTTTCATTCAAATTTTGTTGATGCATTCACCTTTTAGTGAAAACTTTAAAAATTTTGACTTTTGTTTGTTATGTGCCCTAAAATGGAACTCATTGTATTTTACTTCATTTAATGAATAAAATACATATACTTTTGAAAAAAAATGTGTAGATTAGAATTGAATCATAGAATATTTATATAGTAGAAGTTTAAAAACCACGATTAATTAATTGTTTAATTAAAATAATTTAATGGCTCAAAATAAGTTTGAAGACCCGACGATGGCGAATGATGAGGGAGGGAGGGGGAGCTAGGAAGCAGTTGGTGATGGAGGCCAAGTTTGGGTGACGAAGCCTGCTATGGGCACTAGAGGGAGACATGCATCGCTGACAAAGACGAATACTAGCTATCGTGAGGGTCTGGGTTTGTTGAGACAAGGCGAGATCTGAATGGAGGAGAGGGGTGGGGCAACGATGCTGGTGATTTGGCTGTGGCGAGTACACTGTGGGTAAGTGGAGGTTTGGTGGGCGGACCAGTTTGGAGGCGGAACTGGTTTAGGCCTTGGTTGTTACGGCGATGTTGTTGCGAAGCATAAGGGAGAACGGTGTGGTGGTACAGTAGGGTATGGAATGAGGCTGGGTGTCCCAAATGCAAAGGAAGGTGAGGAAGCAAGTTGCAAAGGTGGTTGCCAGAGAAACATGTGTTCAATGAAGGGTACAACAGACAATGTCCCAGGTGTAGTTAAGGTACAAGAACTAATGGTAGCGTCGGAGCTAGGTAATGATGACGCAAGGGAGGCTTCAGATGGCTTGGGGAATACCAGTTGTGATGATGGTAGTGAAGCTGGAACTGAAACTTCAGAAAATAAATGTGCAAATAAAATGCAAGAAAATAGGAAAGCTTGGGAGCTTGCAGTGGGGTTTGGAGCAGTACAGTACAATAAGGAAGATGACATTATGGTGATACTTCAAACACAGAATGAGGCGATAACCCAAAAGAAAAAGCAAGCTAAGCAGAAGGAGAAGGCTAGGAGAAGTCGTCCGAAAAATTGAAAAAAAGTGTGTATAAATGCGTTAAAATGATATTTAGCTCTTGGAATGTTAGGGGGTTGGCGGGAGTTGGGAAATTGAGTATGGTGAAAAACTTTAGGAGAAAATTTAAACTGAATATGCTAGGCTTAATAGAGACAAAGAAAGCGGTTTTGACTAAATTTGATATAGTACAACTTTGGAGAAATGATGTAGTTCGGTGGGAGTTTGTAGGGACGGAAGGCGCATCAGGTGGCCTGCTTTTGATGTGGGATGAAATGGTTTTTAAGATGAATAACTGTTATAAAGGAGAAAGGTGCTTGTGTGTGGATGGTGTGCTGTTAAAAAATAATTTTCGTTGTACTTTTTGTCTAGTATATGGTGCGCATGTCAAGTACCAATTTGTTATTTGGGAAATTTTAATGAGGTTAGTAAAGTGGAAGAGAAGAACGGAGCTGCTACTTTGACGGTGTCTGCAGCAAAGTTTAAATCATGGATTCATGATATGGAGTTAGTGAACCTAGCACTAACTGATCGCATGTTCGCATGGTTTAGGGGCCAGTCAAGCAGTCGTATTGATAGGGTTCTGGTTAGCTTGGGGTGGTTAGAAAAGTTTCCTGAAACAAGGCAAAGAGGATGGCCTAGAGGTTTGTCAAACCATTATCCACTGATTGTGGATGTCACAAGGATGAGAGGGGGCTGAGACCATTTCGGAGCCTAGATTCCTGGTTTTCTCACGAGGGGTTCTTGAGGATGGAAAAGGAGGAACAGAGGAACTTAGGGGATGTTCAATTCATGGACAAGTTGAAGGGTTTGATGGTTCCACTGGGCAGATGGCATAGGGAGAATTTTGAAAATATGGACATGAGGATTAAACAGTTTGAAGAAGAGATCAAGAAAATAGATGATATGGTGAGCAACGGAGTGTATGACAGAACTATGGAAGCTAGAAGAAAGGTGCTTGTGAGCTCTTGTAAGAAGTGGTATATTAGAAAGGAACTTCATTAGAAGCAGATGTCACGATCCAGGCATGCAAAGGAGATGGACAAAAATACTCGATACTTTCATAATCTAGCTTCAGCTCGGAGGAAGAACAATTAAATTGATGCCTTAATGATTAATGGAAGGCTAGTATGGAATCAAGCCAGGATCAAGGTTGCTATACGAGATTTCTATAAGGACTTGTACCATCAGGAGACATTGCCTAATATAGGGTTCCGAGATGGGCTGGTAAAGCAGATAAGTGAGGAAGAGGCAACAGAGTTAGAGTCAATGCCATCTTTTGAAGAAATAAAGGATGCAGTTTGGGATTGTGAGCTAATTAAGGCACCAGGCAGCGATGGGTATAATATGAATTTCATTAAAATGTGTTCGGAAGATGTCAGAAGGGAGTTCACTGAAGCAGTGATTGGTTTTTTCCAGTCAGCTGTGCTAACTAGGGATTCGAATGTCACTTGGGTGGCGTTAGCGCCAAAGTTTATTGGAGCCAAAGAAATAAAATATCTTCGACCAATTAGTATGGTGGGTTGTGTGTACAAGGTCATATCTAAGGTGTTGGTTCAGAGGATGCGGAAGGTTATGCCAGGTTTAGTAGGGGAGACTCAGAGTGCTTTTGTGAAGGGCAGGAAAATACATGATGGGACGCTGATTGCTTGTGAAACTGCGCAGTGGCTGAAGTAAAAAAAGAGCTTAGCGATTATTAAACTGGATTTTCAAAAGGCTTATGATAGGGTCAAGTGGAGTTTTGTGGATATTGTGTTACACAAGATGGGATTTGGCCTTAGGTGGAGGGCCTGGATCAAGGAATGTGTATGCTCTGCATCTATGTCGGTTCTTATAAATGGGTCCCCCTCTAAGCCCTTCAAAATGGAAAGGGGTCTACGACAAGGAGACCCACTGTCTCCCTTTCTGTTTGTGCTAGTTCTTGATATTCTTCATAGAATGATCAGGGAGGCGGTGAGGAAGGAACGTATCTCTCCATTTTTGGTTGAGAGGGATAACATTGAGTTGTCACACTTGTAGTTTGTAGATGATACTATCTTGTTCTGTCCTACTGAGGAGGAGACTATCAAGAACTACAAACGGTTGTTGCGATATTTTGAGATGATGTTTGGGTTAAGCAATGACGGATTCAAACAATTTTGATAGTGGGAGCAAAATATAATAATAATAATAATAATAATAATAATAATAATAATAATAATAATAATAATAATAATAATAATAATAATAATTTTAAAATAAAAATATTATATATACATAAAAATTAGTTATCAAATTATTTATTAATCATTATATATTTGTATATAAATATATGTATTGTTTAATTTATTTTTAATATGTATTTTTTATTTCAATATATATACACAGATAGTTATTTTGATGTAAATATAACATGATTAGTTTTTATAATATCTAATTTTACAAATTAAAACACTAAAACAATCATTTATAAATAGGGTAAAGTATATTTTTTTTCCTTAAAGTTTGACAAAAGTTTTAAAAATATCCCTAAGTTTTATTTTGTTTCAATTTTGTCCCAAAAGTTTTCGATTTGCATCAAATATACCCCTGACGGCTAATTTTTCAAAAAATTTAAGATCGATTCAACAACAATTTCATAAGAACAACCCCTCAACACAAGCAAATCAAGCATAATTTTCATGCATTATTGTTATATTTGTCTTAAATTTTTTGAAAATTTAGCCTTCGAGGGTATATTTGATGCAAATCAAAAACTTCTGGGACAAAATTGAAGCAAAATAAAGCTTAGGGGTATTTTTAAAACTTTTGCCAAACTTCGGGGACAAAAAATATACTTTACCCTTATAAATATCTGTCTTTTTATATAGGATAATGCTATATATTCATATTTTTTTGTTAACAAAGTCTAATCAAATTTGTCTAAGACAACAAAAATCAGTTATGACTAATATTATTTTAAGTTTTATTGTTTAAATTGGTTAGACTTATTTCATAAAAAGAGTTGGATGTGTAGTATTTTTTTTACATATATATAAGTAAATACTTATTTAGAAATTTACTTCTTATACAATTAGAAGTCAATTCTTATTGAGATTCATAATTAAAAAAGTTCTTTCAATTAATGATGTTATAGAAAAAAAATTAAAACTAATATAAAAAATGATAAATAACACTCTTTCGAGTTGATTTCTAAGAAAAAATACAAATTTTATTTAAATTGAGAATTGATCATTCTAATGACATCTAATATGAAATTTTTAAATTGACTATGAAATATCAAAAGTTGAGTAATAAATTATTGTGGGATCAAATTTAATAATTTAGTGGGGGCAAATAAATATTATTATCATATACTACTCAAAAAAATTTCAAATCGTAGGTGGGGCGATTGCCCCCACACTCATATACATGCATCCGTCCCTGGGGTTAAGTATTAATTTTGAGAAGTCTAGATTTATACCGGTTAATTGTGAGCGGTGTTGGACACGGAAAATGTGTCATTTGTTGGGATGTAATGAGGCATCATTACCAGTCAGATATCTAGGCATTTCTCTGGGAGCAAATCTGAGTCTTGTTAAGACATGGAAACCAGTGATTAACAAGGTGGAAGAAAAGTTAAGTCTATGAAAAGCACAAACACTCAATAAGGTGGGTAAGCTAGTTCTTATTAAATCTGTTCTTAATAGTCTACCTATTTACTATCTCAGTTTATACAAGATGCCCAAGGCTGTGGCGGAGAAGTTGATCTCCCTACAAATATAGCTCTTGTGGAGTAAAGAGGATGGAAGAAATGGGATGCCGCTAGTGAAATGAAAACTAGTAATGGCTCCAAAAAAGGCAAGTGGCTTGGGAGTTGGTGATGTAGTGGTTCAAAATACAGCTCTACTTTTTAAGTGGTGATGGAGATTTTCAAAAGAGAACTGTCTCCTATAGAAGAAAGTTGTTTGCTCTTGTAATAACATGAATCTTTCTAAGATGCTGAGTGGTCAGCCAATACCTACAAGAGGGGGTCCATGGAAGGATATTTGTCAATTACAAATCAGGGAGCCACATGTGAGAGAAAGGATGATCATAGGCTTGTCCATGGATTTAGGGACTGGCAAAAAAATCCGATTCTGGGAGGATAGCTGGTTACCTAGTGGTGCATTGAAAGATGTATTTCAAAGACTTTTCTTGGTCTCAAACCTTAAAGGATCTGTTATAGGAAATTATGGATTTTGGGATGGGTTAGAGTGGATTTGGAGTTTCCAATGGAAGAGAGAGTTATTCCAATGGGAGTTGGAGCTAGTAAACCAACTTCATGAAAGGTTGCAATCAGTTAAGCTAACAAATGAGAGAGAGGATAGAGTGATTTGGAAATTTGATAGATCAGGTATTTTTTCGACTAACTCCTTTGTGCAGGTGTTGCAAGCAGAAATTCTTTCAGAGGAAATCATAAGCTATAGCTTCACTAGTGTTATTTGGAGAGGTTTCGTCCCACCAAGGATTGAGCTATTATCTTGTTTTGTGTTAGTCGGTTGGGTGAATACTAAGGATAGATTGTGTAAATTAGGTGTTATTGACCAGAATGATAATATATGTGTGTTTATGTTGAAAGTCTGTAGAGTCTGCATTTCATTTGTTTATTGGTTGTGAGCTCACTTGGCAGGTGTGGTGTGCTTGGCTGTTCGCTCTTGGGAGGATATGGATAATGCCAGGTTCACTAAAGCAGCACTTTGAAAGTTGGATGAATATTTCAACGAGAAAAGATGAGAGGAAGCGGTGGTTCATTGGATTCTTTGCTGTTATTTGGACAATTAAAGGAATGATAAAATCTTCAAAAATCAAATCTCAAGTGTGCAGGAAATTATAAACAGGTCCTTTAATTTCTCTAAGGAATGGATTGGTGGTGAACCCTTTGGTTGTCGATGGCAATGCCGAGGATGAATAGGGGTTGTCATGTACTTTGAGTTGTCAACTGTTGTTTACTGGTTTATTTTGTTTTATCTTTAACGCTCCACCTTGTGTGTTGAGCTCTTTATTTCAAAAAAAAAGAAGATTTTTCTGAGTTAAAAAATGTAAATTTCTGCAAAAAATTGCGTAAAAATGCGTACCGATAAATTAGCCAGCAGTACCGGCTTAAATCTTCCGGTACTGTGTGAGAGCGGTAAAAACTGTAGAAAAATTTATAAAAACATTTAAAGTAAAAAACCGGACGCTAATTTTAAAGGTTTAGTCCAAAGTTGGGCCAAACGGGCCAAAAACACTAATGGGTTGGACCAGGGCCAGGTTGGGTCCAAGCCCAACATACATAAACACACAAATGAACCCATTTCAGCCTCATAACTCATTAAACACTAAACCTAGCAGCAGCAGGAGTTAAGAGAAGAAAAGGGAGAAAACACTATTCACTTCATCACTTTTTCGATCATAACTCGAGCTATGATGCTCCGATTCGTGTGCCATTTGTGGCTACACGAAACTCTCGCCAATCCCGTCACTTCTAGCTAGGTATTATAGTAAGCTTTTCGAAAATCCCTGCCCAATTTTTAGTCATTGTGAATTTCGAAATTTTGGATTTTGGTTTGAGTCGATTTTTGTGATTTTGGGTGTTTAGGTACACTCTAGCACTTGGTTTCTATTAAATTTTGTCCTAATCAACTGTGGGTAAGGTAAGCTTGCCTTATCCCTTGTGAAATTGTGTATTTAGGAACCCTAGGTATTGATTTTTGGTAAATTAATGTGTATAGCTTGGAAAATTTGATTGTTGATGCTTGTTGGAGTGTATTGGTTGATGCTTGGAGGCTTGATTTGGACTCAAATTTAGTGTGTGGTTCATATTGGAAATCGGCCAAGGTATGATTTCAGTTTTCTCTATGTAATATGTAATATTTCTAGATACTTAGACTAGTGGACAATAGGATAGGTTTGAATTGTTGATAGTGGATTATGATTATTGATGTTTGTGATGATTTTGATGAATTATATTGATAATTGTTGATGTTGAGATGAATAATGATAACTATGTGAATTATGATGAGATATGTTGAATTGTGTTGGTGAAGAGTCAAATTGTGTAAAATTGTGAAGGTTGGAGTCTTAATTGAGAACTTGTGGAGTTTTGTTGAATTATATTGGGAAAGTTGAATAAAATATGTTTAAAATGATGGAGGAAGTTAATTGGTAAGTGGAGAAACATATGGTTGTGATTATGGGCATGAATGGTGAGATTTAGTATGTATTAGCATGTTTATGAAATGGTTTTGGTTGGGAAGTCTTGAAATTTTGAGAACCTGAATGATTTTGTAAAACTTGATTTTTGATGAACTTTGACGGATCATAACTTGAGCCCCAAACCTTGAATTGGATTAACTTTGTTTTAAATTAAAGGTTATCTCAAGAGCTTTAAAATGATATATTTAAGGAAAATGAATTTTTGTAGAGAAAGTTATAAATGTTTAAAGTTTGATGTTTAAACTAAAATTCTGTAACTTTACAAAATTTTACAAAGTCTGGAAGGGCATGCGTACGCGGGTACCTCCATACGCGGGTGTGCGTCTCTGCCAGGCCTTCTTGTGTACGCAGCATATGCATGCGTACGCAGGATGGGCCAAAACCCAAGGATGCGTATGCGGCCCCATGCACCATACACGGGTGATGGCGTCTGTCCAACACCCCCGTGTACGCAGCTCACAGGTGTGTACGTGGAATAGTCTAAATTTAAAGTGTGCGTACGCACCCTTGGGCGTGCGTATGCACAGACATTGTTTTGTTGAAAAATTATATTTATTCATTTTTAAGGGTTCTCTTACTTTCTAAACTTTCTTAAATTGCTGTTTGAGATTGCTACCTTGTATTTAGGCTCTAAAGCTAATAGAGATGAATTAGTTGGTTTCACTTGGTAATTTTCTATCATGAGTTAGAAAACAGAGTCTTAAGTTTTTGGAGTACTGAGGATGGAATAGTTGTGTGGGTTGGAAGAGTACTTATGTTGATGATGAGCATGATGAGCTGTGGAACTGAGAATTGATAATGTTTGTAACGAGTCTGCGACTCAAGGATAAATGATGAATTTATGAATACTAAAAGTGATCATTGAGAAATATGGATATACTATTATTATTGGTATTGTTGAGACGCTATGCATCTGGCAAGGACGGTTGGTTAATACTGCCTGTCGAGGTCACGGCGGCGTCGTAAGGGCAGTGGTTAGTCCCGCTTACGTTGAGATGTGAGATCTGTGGCTGAGTATCCCGCTTGCATCCTTTTGGAGTCACAAGAGTGTGCGCGGGCACTATATCCCTGGACTGTGTGCCAGGCACGATATCCTTGGGGGGGGTACCCATTTTATTCGTGATCGAAAGGCGAGATTCCCATGGGAATGTGTCGGGTTGGCAATTGAACTGACAATGCGATATCGTAGCCAATAGGGCAGGCATTCATCATGTGCATCTTCTATATGGTTGCTTGCTTTGTTTACTTGCTTAATTTGCCTAATTGTATAACATGCTTAAGTGCTTCTTGATTTACCTGCTGTACTTGATAATTACTTGTGCTTTACTTGTGTTTTATACTGAGATTGAGTAGGATCCATAAGCGGCGGCGATAGGATCACATGGCGGTTAGGCTGGCGAAGGCTTTGGGTCAGCGGTGTGAATGTTAGTTTAGAAATTTTATAAGTTAGATTACCCCGTTTCATTATGGTTTTAAAGTTATGGTTTTAATTTGAGTTATTCTTTAAGTTTGAACCTTATGCTTGATATGAAGTTCTAAGATTGCCTCTGGCATCCCGAAATCTTATATCTTACACTACTGGGCACTGTTACCATACTGAGAACCTCCAGTTCTCATACCATATTCTGTTGTTATTTTTCAGATGCGGGTCGTAACCCACCTCGGTGAGATACGTGATGGTGACAGAGCGGAGGATCTTTATCATATTTTGGAGTCATTTTGGATATTTTGTTTAGTACTTTCACTTTTGTATCTTTCTTTGCCTTAGAGGCTATCTTTGAGAGAGATATTGTATATGTTGTTTTTAACTTACCAAACTCTGTTATGTCTGTATATAACTTGCCGGCCGAAATTTCGCGGGCTGCGACCAGTACTTTATGACTATTATACACATATATCTACATATGCTTTGTTATCTTGTATCTATGTCTTGTGCCTTTCAGCTTGTAGCTTTGTGTGAACGTTTTTCTTTTTTTTGTAACTTTGTTTTTGAGCTTATTTCTTCATCGGGCTTCTAGAATTACTATCTTTTTCTATATATATACATATAAAATATTGTATAAGCCTTAGAATTGTCGTGACCCTTAATTATCCTTTGCTTTACGGCATGAGATAAGGCTTAGGGTAATTAGGGTGTTACATTTAGTGGCATCAGAGCGGTTCGTCCTCATGAGCCTGAGGGATGGACTGATTATGCTTCATTACGTACTCTGTGTCTTTTTCTTTCATGTTATTTAGAATTATCTGCTGATATATGTATAACATGCTTGTTTTTGAGTGCCTTTGGGATAATTGAAGCACTAGACTTTTGATATTGAGACTGATCACCTTGATATCGAATGTTTGGTGTAGATAGGAACCCTAATGACTACTCACGGATGAGGTCATACACGTATACGGGGAGAAACTGAGAATGACCAACCAGCCGACAACCATGCTGAGTTCATGGCGGCGATGACCAATTTGGCAAATACTATGCAAGCCAACGCTACTGCGACTATGCAAGATGTGGAAAGGATGGGTTATTCGGCTGGGAACGGTAATGGAAATGGAAATACGAATGGAGAAAGGGTCGGTAACAATTTGGGAGGAACTCCGATGACCCTAGCTTTGTTCCTCAAGGTTCACCCACCAACTTTTCGAGGAACAACAAACTCCACCAAAGCAGACAATTGGTTTCGAGCCATAGAGCGCGCACTACACACTCAACATGTCCCGGCTATTCAATACGTAGAGTTTGCGGCCTATCAATTGATGGGAGAGGCACAACATCGGTGGCAAGGAGAGTGCCAATTGATGTGACTTTCGAATGCTGACATTCCTTGAGATGTATTTCAAACGGCATTTTATAGGAAGTATTTACCGAAATCAGTGAGAGAAGCTAAAGAGTTAGAGTTTATTCAGCTGAAGTAAGGCTCGTTGTCTGTGGCCAATTACACTAGTCGATTCGAGGAGCTCTATAGGTTCTCTAGTGTGTGTCAAGGTGCCCAGGAGTCCTATGAGAGTTGGAAGTGTATAAAGTATCAAGGAGGTTTGAGGGACAACATAATGACTGCTATGGCTCCTTTGGTGATTCGGATCTTTTTCGAGCTTGTGAACAAGGCAAGAGTCGTGGAGGAGTGTGTGAAGAAAGTGGCATCAGCAAGAGATATTTGTGGGGGAAACAAAAACCGTGGGCGTGAAAAATACTTTCAACCAAGAGCTCAGAGCTTCAAGAGGAGAGGACATGTACCTCAAGGTCAAGGCAACATTAGGAGACCCACTTTTGATCAGTATCATCCGACGAGAGGAAGATAATCAGAGTAAGACTTCTTTGAATTTAACTTGTGATTGTTGTGGACATTTTTATTTGAATGAATTGTGCAAGTTGGGTATAGATGGTTCCTTCAATTGTGGACTGCTTAGTCACATGGCGAGGGATTGTACTCATGGGAGGAACCCGAATGCGGGTTGGAATCAACACTAAGGGCGAGTGTTTGCTGTGAACGCCAGTGATGCTGCTAAGGCGGATCCTTTGATGAGAGGTAACTGTTTAATTGACGAGAAAACATTGGTTGCACTGTATGATACTGGAGTCTCGCATTCTTTCGTTGCATTTGATAAAGTTGAGGAACTAAGGTTGAAGATGCCAGAATTAGCTTTTGATTTGCGTGTGCATACCCTGTATCAGACGGTTATGACTAGATCAGGATGTAGGCAAGTTTCTTTTAAGATTGAGGATAAGGACTTTGTTCATGATTTGATTTATTTACCAATGATTGGGTTGGAGATGATTTTGGGGTTTTATTGGTTGTCAAAGAATCGGGTATTGTTGGATTGTTTTGAGCGATCAATTCGGTTTATGCCGGAAAGGGAAGATGGAGCAGCGGTAGCTGAGGGTTATTATCTGAACTCTGTGTTGGTGAACTGTATTGGAGAAGAGTATCATGGTTATATATTGTTGGCTAAAAATGCGTTAGGTGATGAAGAGGTTAGATCGAATTCCGGCAGTTAGGGAGTTTCCAAAAGTGTTCCCAGAAGATATTCCCGATTTTCCTCCTTAAAGGAAGATTGAATTTGCTATTGACTTGGTGCTGGGAGCTGGATCAGTCCCAATTACGCCGTACAGAATTGTTTTGATAGAGTGATAAACTCATATTTTATGATGTATTTTGTGCTCAATTTAAGTGATTTGTTCAATCCTTCACCCATTTATTCATATAATTTGCATGATTTTACTTTTCCTTCCTTATTGAGTGATATATATGAAAAAACATGTTTCCTATGCTTTAGAAATATTAAAATTAATCATCCTTTATTGCCATTCGATGCCGTAATATGTGTGTTGAGTGCTTTCAGGCTTTATAGGGCAGGAATGACTTAAAGGATGGAAAGGAAACATACAAAAATGGAAGGAAAGCACAAAAATGGAGTTTTGAAGAAAAGGGCAGCGACGCGAACGCATGGACGAAGCGGCCGCGTGCCCAGCGCGAAAAGGCAGCGACGCGGACGCGTGACTGACGCGGACGCGTGCCTTGAGCAGAACGCAAATGATGCATACGCGTGAGCGAAGCGAACGCGTGATAAGAAAAACTCCCAGATGACGCGACCACGTGAACCACGCGGACGCGTGACAGACGCCACGCACCAAAAACTGCAGAAAATGCCCCCAGCGACTTCTGAAGCCCTTTTGGCCTAGATCCAAGACCAGAAAACACAGATTAGAGGTTATAAAGTGGGAAAATGCATCCATTCAGAAGAGAAGTATTCAATTATTCACTTTTCATATTTTAGATGTAGTTTTTAGAGAGAGAGGTTCTCTCCTCTCTCTTAGGTTTTAGGATTAGGATTCCTCTTAAAGGATTTAGGATTTCAACTCTTTATCAGGTTCAATATTCCTTTTACTTTATATTTCTCTCTTACTTTCAGATGTTTTAATGCTTTCATTTAATTACTTATGTTGCCAAATTGGCTTATGAACCATTCATGTTAGGATTTTCTTTATTTGACATAAATTGAGGTATTTCAGATTTATGATTCTTATTTAGCTTTTTATATTCTTGGCTTTAATTGATTAACTGGAGGCTCTTGAGTTATCAAACTTATCGTGATTGCTGATTAATTTCTCTAATTGAATTGAATTCCACTAACTCTAGTCTTTCCTTAGGAGTTGGCTAGGACTTGGGGATCTATCTAATTAGTCCACTTGACTTTCCCTTGCTTTTGTAAAGGTTAACTAAGTGGGATTAAACTCAATTCTCATAAGGATAACTAGGATAGGACTTCCGAATTTTCATACCTTGCAAAGAGTTTATTTTATAGTTATTTATTTATTTTTCTTGTCATTTAAATTACCTGTTCCTTACTTTCAAAACCCCCAATTTACAAGACTCACAACCAATAATAAGAACACCTCCCTGCAATTCCTTGAGAAGACGACCCGAGTTTAAATACTTCGGTTATCAATTTCAAAGGGGTTTGTTACTTGTGACAACCAAAATGTTTGTAAGAAAGGATGATTGCTTGGTTTAGAAACTATACTTGCAACGGGAATTTATTCTGAATTCTAAACCGTTAATCTTCCGCTCTTCAAAATGGTGCCGTTGCCGGAGAATTGCAAACGTGTGCCTTATTATTGGTTATTGTAAATATTATTTTTTCCTTTTACTTGTTTATTTGTTTTTGTTTTTCCCTTTTATTTCTATTAGCTACTATGAATTCTCACCCCTCTCGCTTTGAGTTTGGTTCTAAATCTGTTGGAAGGAGTGAAAGCTATAACAGAAATATGCATCAAGGTCTAAGCAATCAAAGATGGATGGAGCCAAGAGGCCCTGATCAACCCAGGCAACAACACCCTCCAAGATATCATGGGCAAGGACCACTCTACAATGCATACCAAGCAGATAGATATGGTGGACCCCCTTGTAATTACTAACAAGCCCCACCCTGTGCTTATAGACCATCCTCTCAACGTAGCTTTGAACCACCACACTCACAAGTTCCTTTTCACCATTCACCACCGTATGACCCTTATCCACCACAATCCCAATCCAATTACTCCCAAGAACCACCACATTCTTATTTTGAACCCTCTTCCCCAACCAATGAACCCTCATACCCACCACAACCTCCAATGAATGACAAACTTCGTGTTCTTCTTCAAGGGCAAGCGAAGATGCAAAGGAACGTACTGGAACTCACTACTGCCTTAATCGAGATAGTAAATATAATAGCTTCTCGACATCTGAGCACTCAAAGTACTCCCATGGCTACATGTGGAGAATCTAGAGAAGAGCGTAGCATGAAGGAGACACTAGAAACTTCGGTGGACAATGAGGAGCATGGCTTTGTATTGGAACAAGTGGAAGAAGCCATGATAGTTGTAGAGGAAGAAATGGTTGAAGATTTAGGAGATGCTGAACCTCCATGGGAATCGAGAACTGTGAAGAATTCCGCCGAGACATTCGAATTTGATGCCAAGGAGGATAGTGCACAACCTCCAATGCATATACCTTGTGAAAAATTGGACGGAACAGACCAAGAAATTGATTCCATAGGCAGTGATGACCATGAATCAAGCTCTCCTAGTCACGAACTTACATCCGCAACTGAACTCCATAAGCCTGAAGAACCTTATCCAAGTGAATACGAAGATGACGTCGAGGTAGATTTCTCTCAACCTCCAACGTATGACTTAAGTGACGAGGAAGACATATAAGACCTTGATCAGGACGCAGTTGCAGTTGAAGAATTTTGTAAGAAAGTGGAGGAATTCACAGAAAAATACAAGGGAGTAGAGCTTACAGAACCACAGGAAACACCTATCCCAAGGCCATTACCACCTAATACAAGCTTCAAGTGGGTACAATCCTTAACCTTTATCTTTACTTTTCAACTTGAATATGGCTTGCTTGAAACAGATGGCCAGCTTAGAGCTCTCTGCGACTTTAAGAGTAAGAGGAAGATGGCTCATACTAAGAGCTGGTATGCAAGATTCAATAAGGTTCCACGCTTCAATTCGAAGTGCACGGATTGATACCAAGTTCAATTGAATGGGTCTCGGAAGACGTTTGGTCATCTTGGTGAGAATACAATTTCTAAACCGCCCAGATGGAAGAATATAGATCAAGACGAAGGCGGATTTAAAAGCAAAGTTTGGGATCCTGGAATCTATTCTGACATTCGTCACCCCGGGAGCCTGAGAATCTGTTTGAAGCCGCTCAAAAGCTTTACATGCCTAGTTTGGGACCCCAGAGGCAGTCGGCATTCCAAACATTGGTGAAGATTTCTGGATGAATTTAAGCACAAGCCACCATGACAGGAAGCTCATCAAATGTCCAACTTAAGGACTTTAACTAAAAGTGCTAGGTGGGAGACAACCCACCATGCTATGATCGTTCCTGTTTCAATTTTATTTCGTTCTGTTTGTTTTTATATTATATTATTTTCATTGAACCTGAATATTATTCATAGCATTTGCATCAGCATTGCATACTGCATAATTGCATATATATATATATATATAAAGGGTTGCACGCAATGCTTGCGTTCGCGTCACAAGTGCATTAGGAAAAAAAGTGAACAGAAAGTCACGCGAAAGCGTGGCTGGAGGCGTGCCTTTGGCACAAATTGTTCCACGCGACCGCGTCGCTAACGCGTTCACATTAGTTGCGAAAACATGCCTCCCACGCGTCCGCATCACTCACCCGAATGCGTGACCTGGAAATCGGCAAAAGATCCAACGTCCAGAAATCTGGGCTGGAATCATGCGGCTGGTGTGCGTTTAGCACAAACGGCCCACGCGTTCGTGTCCCTGACGCGGACGCGTCACTTGCAAAACACTCATCCCACGCGGAAGCGTGAACGATGCGCCCGCGTCGCGTGGATATCATGGCCCCCCTAAATGGAAACAGAGAGTTGCGCTGAAACAACACTGGAATTGTGCCTTTAGCACAATTTACAGCGACGCGGTCGCATGCCTCACGCGTCCGCGTCATCCATCTTTTACCCAACCCACGCGATCGCGTCAATCACGCGACCGCGTCAACCCCATTTCACCCTAGTCACGTGATCGCGTGCCCCACACGTTCGCATGGATTCAAAATCACTAACCCCCTTTTCCACGCGAAACCCTACCCGTCGCGCCCCATAACCCCCCTTCTTCCTCTCTTCTCTGCAACTCCTTCCCTTCTCCCACCACCAACCACCACCACTCCCAGCCACCATTCCGACCACCGCGCCAGACCTGACCGCCGCACCACCCCGACCGCCGATGCCCTTCTTCCTCCCTCCTTCTCCCTTTCCCCTCCTTCTTCTCTCTCTTCTTCCTTCAACCACCGCTGCCCCCCCATCGCGGCCAGCCACGACCACCCCGCCACCAGCGCCACCTCCCACCCCCACAACCCTCACCTACCTCCCTTCTAACCCACCCCTCCACCATCAACCCCAACCTGAAACCCCCTGCCACTGCCCCTGCTCCGCCACCGCCCCGCCGTGCTCCCTTTCAGCGCCGCCGCATCACCACCACCATCTCTCTGCCCTCACCTCTGTTCTTACACATACCAGGTTCTGCCGAACGCCAATTTCTCTATCACTTGTAGTTATTTATTTTTCAGATTATGTTCGAATTAGACTAGTTAGAGATGCATGTTTGTAGTGGATTCTAGGTGGTTAGGTAGCTAGGATATGGTTAGTGGATTTAGGCCTGATAATTGTGCCGTTCTTGCTACCTGTTTTATCCATTTGCAATTCTGATTTTGCTATGATAATCATATTGTTCATACATTGTTCTTCCATGTTTCTTGCTGCTATTATATTGCTCTTTCATGTTCATATTATCTGTATCTATGCAACTTCATTTTAATTTATATGAACTACTTTTTTTTCATGCTGTTTATTTCTGGGATCATCCATTTTTAGCCGAGATGCTGCCCAATTTTTCGCAAATTGTTTTCATGTATTGAGTTTGGTAATTTACTATTTTACCTTACTTGGCTACAACTAAACCAATTCATGCCTGCCCGGGCTAGCATTCTTATTCCTTTTGATCCCCTAGTTAATAACTTGCACTATTGATGATTTCATGTTAGTTTTGCAACTTTTCCATCCTTCTGAATTATCATCAATAAACTGAAATTTTTGCTTGAATATGAGTTGATTATTCTTTAAATTTGTGAATTTATTGTTACCTAGAAAACATTTATCAATGCCACTCACTTTAATTTTCTTTCTCCTAACTCACTGATTTCCACTTTCTAACCTCTTTTTCAATCCTAACCGATCTAACTTTCAAACTTCTCTTTTTGGTTTTTAACTATTTACTTTAACTTTCTAACTCAAGGCATGATTATTGGTTTTCCTAATTAACATGAATTCTACTTATATTACATTTTAGATTGTGATTTTTCATCTTAGATTTCTAACTCAAATACAATCCATAATGCACATATACTCAACTCATTTCATAATTCTACTGCTCTTTTGCCACTATGTGCTTATATTGTTATTATTCTATTTGCTTACTTATTTTCCTGCTTTGTTCTTCAATTATACCCTGGAATTTCTACTTTTCAGGATGTCTGACCCTCAGCGCAAAGGAAAAGGCAAAGCAACCACTAGCAAATGAAAAAGAGACGAATCCTCTATGTCCATCCTCGACATTATGCATGACGACTCCTGGCGGGAAAAGCACTTTACCCCGTAGGAGAAGGCTGACCAGCTCCTCACTGCTAATGATCCAGTTAAATTTGCAAACAGATATTGTGAGCTGAAGTATTCAGTGTTTGCCACCTCCAGGAACTTGTACCTGGAGAGAACTCTGAAAATTCCAAAAGAACTATAGCATTACACCTCCGAACAGATAAAACAGAGAGGCTGGTTCTTCTTGGAGAGAAACTTGACAAAGGACAATGCTTCCTAGGTTAGAGAATTTTACTGCAACTATTTCAAGACTTCTCTGAATGCAGTGCACCTCAGAGGGAAACAGATTTTGGTAACTGAGGAAGCCATTGAGGACATCCTCCACCTTCAGCCTAAATTAGATTAGCCTGATGGTTACCAAAAGGCTGAAGAGGACATGCGCTTTATGAGATTTGACTGGGATGCTGTCAAGCAGAGGATAGCCCTTGATCCTACTGTCCCATGGGTCATGGGGAAGAACACAATGATGCCTAAGGGAATCAAGCTGATTTACCTGAATGATGAGTCTCGGCTCTGGCACCAGATTCTGAGCAACTATGTGATGCCGAGCACTCATGAGACAGAGTTGCCCGCTGCTATGATCACCCTCATCTGGTGTGTGATGGAGGGTAAGGACCTGTACCTTCCACGTTTCATCCGGTACTATATGGACAGTGTCCATGTCAGAGGCACTCTTCCTTTCCCTTATCTGATCACCCAGCTAGGCCGTCGAGCTGACGTGCCTTGGGAGCTTGCTGATGAGAAGCCACCTGCTGCAGACTGCAAGAAGATTATCCCTCACAGCAGGAAGTTTCAGGCTTTAGGCCACAGACCCCCATTCCTCACCGCTTCTGATGAGACCGCCACACTTTTATCTGCCCCTTCTTCATCCACTGCTGCACCATCTACCACCACTGCACCTCTACCTGCCTCAGAGCCCATTTACCACCTCGTGCACCGCCTATTTCAGCAGCTGAACTAGATGGAGCGCCACAACCGGCGGCGATATGAGAGATCTGAGCGTCGCAACAAGCGATGCTATGAGCACCTCAAGTTGATGATCCGATCCGGCGACGACATCCCCTCCGAGCCTGACATACCATCAGAGCCATCTGAGGAGGAGACACATGCACAGAGAGAGGCTGAGCAGGCAGGACCAGAGTAGGCCGCACCACAGCATGCGGAGCCACACCAGATTTAGGCCACAGACCCAGAGATTCCTCTACAGTCAGTGCCTCCACTGCAGCAGACAGATCCTCCTACACTTATCCAGTCTGCAGACCTTCAGGTTTCCACAGAGACACCCGCAGCCCATCCTTCCGGTGATAACACTTCTTTCCACCCAGCTTGAGTGAGCATCGAGGACGATGCTATATTTTAAGTGTGGGGAGGTCGCCATCCCTGGCGTATCTTTTTGGTGAACCACTAATAAGCAAAAATCGTTGTCGGCAAGGAATTTCTCTTGTAGAAATAAGAATTTCGTTGTAAGCATAGCTCCAAACCAACAAATAACTCTCACATCAAATTAAATTTGATTGTCACAAATAACAAATTCCAAATGAAAATTAACCGAAGTATTTAGACTCCGGGTCGCCTCACAAGGAATTGCAATGAAATGCTCAATTATTGGCTATGAAGATGCAAGTGGGGGTTTGATTGATAAGAGGGCAAGGAATTAAATGGTAAGAAAAGTTAAAGAGAGCAATTAAAGAGAGAAAGTAATAAAGGGAGACATTCATGGCAAAGATTGAGATCCTAGGCTTTCTATCCTAGTCATGCAATGATTAATTCATCTTATTTAGTCAACTCCAACACATAGGGAGAAAGTCAAACAAGATTAATCAATCATATCACAATAATAAACAAGAATTTATCTTATTACATAATCTCCAACATTGGAAGAAGGTATCATATTATCTTCCATGAGAGAAAGTCTAATAAGACTAGCTAATCTCAATCCAAAAGTCCTAATCAACTTACTAATTAAATTAGAAAAAGATTAGCGTCAATGGAAACAATATTAGCTAACAACTCTAAATCACCAACATGAGTTGGGTTTTCATGACTCAAGATTGTCTAATTACTCTCTCCAAGCCAAGAATGCTCAAAAATCTACTCTAAAGACCAACCAAGCATTTTGTCAAACACTTGGAAGGCGTACATGGAAAGCATAGTAAAATGTGCAAGAAATATAAATCTACCAACTATCAATTGCAAGAAAAGTAAATCAACAACTCAAATCATCAATAAAAGAACATCAAACATTAAATTTCATTAAAGAAAAGATCCAAATCCAACAAAGGGTTCATGAACATAAAAAAGACATAAAAGTAAAATTGACAAGAAAACTAAGAAGAATAGAGTAGTAGCAACAAGAAATTAAAAGGAGAAACTAAATTAAAACAAGAATTAAAAGTTGGATTTAAGAAAATTAAACCTAAACTACCCTAAATTCTAGAGAGAAGAGAGAGCTTCTCTCTCTAGAATTCTAACCTAAAACATGATGAAAACTAAACTATGACTACTTGGTTCATTCCCCCTTCAATCCTTGGGTTCAATAGCATTAGAAATGGGTTGGATTGGGCCCAAAATGAGCTACAAAATCGCTGGGGGCGATTTCTCTTTAGTGGACCCACGTGCTCCATCGGCGCGCACGCATACATGGCGCACGCGTGCCCCTATGCACGAAGCAACATATGGCAAATTTTATATCATTTTGAAGCCCCGGATGTTATCTTTTCAATGCAACTAGAACCACCTCATTTGGACTTCTGTAGCTCAAGTTATGGTCGATTGAGTGCAAAGAGGTCAGGCTTGACAGCTTTACGGTTCCTTCATTTCTTCATGAGTTCTCCCACTTTGAATGCTTTTCTCCTCACTTCTTCCATCCAATACTTGCCTTATGAACCTGAAATTACTCAACAAACATATCAAGGCATCGAATGGAATTAAAGTGAATTAAAATCACCAATTTTAGGGCCTAAAAAGCATGTTTTCACATTTAAGCACAAATCAAGGGAGAATTGCAAAACCATGCTATTTCATTGAATAAATGTGAGAAAATGTGATAAAATCCCCCAAAATAAGCACAAGATAAACCACAAAATCGGGGTTTATCAAATCTCCCCACACTTAAAATAAGCATGTCCTCATGCTAAGAATAAAGAAGGACAAGAAAAGGGGTATGAACATTTATTCAATGCAAATAAACTCTATGCACCTATCTATATGAATGCAACTAAATGCAAAATGGTTCTACCTACTTGGTCAAAAGTAAATCAATCTTCAAGAGCATGTATGAGTGATGGTTGTTTTTATGAAAAAATGAATTTCCAAACACACAAATCTCACCGGCAAGTGTACCGGGTCACATCAAGTAGTAAAACTCACTTAGAGTGAGGTCGATCCCACAGGGATTGATGGATCAAGCAACTTTAGTGGGTGATTAGTTTAGTCAAGCTAACATTGAGTGATTTGAGTGACAGTTGAAACAACAAAAAGTAAATGACAAGAGGAATTAAAGTGCAGAAAGTAAATTGGACAGAAACTTAAAGAGCAAGAAATGTAAATTGCAAGAATCTTAAATGACAAGAAATGTAAATTGCATGAAATATAAAGGGGAGTGGGTGCTGAAAATTAAAATTTAACAGGAAAGTGTAAATAGCAATCAAACAGAGAAGTAAAAGGTGCAAAATCATGCAACAGATCTAAACAGAAAAGGGAAATTGCTTGAAGAATTCAAAACAGAAAAGCAGTGCTTAATTTGCAGTAATTTAAAAGTGGTTCAAGATATCAGGAGTGGAAGAGACTAGAAAACAAGTCTAGATCTCAAATCCTTCCTTGATCTAACAAGAACAATTGCAAAATGAAAATGGAAGAGTAAATTGCAGAAGAAGAACAAGAGAAGTTGCAGATGGAGAATGAAAATAGAATTCCTTCCAATCTCAATCCAAAATTTCAAAACAGAAAAGAAAACTAAGAGAGAAAGCAAAATGAAAACTAAAGAGTGCACAACTCTGTATTGGAGCTAGCCTCCTTTCTAATCGAGCTCCCCCCTAAAGAAATGAAGCAGATGCCTTTTTATAGGCTTTTCACAAAATAAAAATGAAAATAAAAAATGAAATTCTAAACAAATTACAATTAAAAATAAATTCCTAAGATAACTTGTTCTTGTGCCTTGAAATGATGTCCATGGGCTTTTAAATTTTGGTGCAGGATTGAATTAATTTGATTTTTGGACCATGGGTCACACTCCCAGGGCAAAGCTCTCCCCAAGAGCTTCAAAGCTCTCCGTAAGAGCTCTATTAGAAGCACCCCTTTGTTTTGGAGAGAAACTCCAAGTTCGAACCATGATGGAAGCATTTTGTGAGCCCTTTTTCTTATATTTTCATGAGGAGAGCGCTACTTTCTTGCTTCCCTTGGTCTCCCTCTTCGAATCCTGGTGAAGCCACTTTGATTCATTTTTGCTTATTTTTGGTCCTTAAAGATACCTTTCACTCGTGCCTCAATTTCATGCCAAATATGGATTGCCATACATCGTTGGAAAGCTCTGAATGTCAGCTTTCCAACGCAACTAGAAGCACATCAATCGGACTTCTGTAGCTCAAGTTATGGCCCTTTGAAGGAGGCATGGTCATGCTGTAAGTGCCCAAGTTTAACTTAGCGAAAATTTTTGCCTCCAAGCTCATTTTCCTTGAGGCAAGCCCAAAAAAGCTCTTGGGCAAAGCTCTTGGCAAGAGTTCTGCATGTGAGCTTGCCTTGCTTCCTTCTTCCATGTGCTTTTGATAAAGCTCTTGGCAAGAGCTTTTAAGCTCTTGGCAAGAGCTTTGTGCTCTTGCTCCTTGTTTTGAGCCACGCTTTTCTTCCTTTGGGCCACACTTCTCTTCCTTGATTTGGTCATGGGCCATGCTTTTAAAAGCGTGGCCTAAGTCTCCAAAGTGTGCTCCAACTTCAAAGTGTGCCCAAAATTCCTCTTTTCTTCTTTTTAGCTTATTTTGTGCTCTTTTTGCTTCTTTTTCTTCTTATTTCCTACAAAGTTTATCAAATCAAAAATCAAAGAAATATACCATTTAAGCACCAAAGAATGCAATATTTAAGCACTAATCATAATTTTCTTGTATGAAAAAGCATAAAAAACATGACATGGTGACATGTCATCAATGAGCAAGTAGGGCAAAGGTCATATGACGACTCACAAACTCTACCAATTCAAATGTCAAAATAAAGTTCAAATAGACTTGCAAGAAGAAAGCTCATGAAAGCCGGGAACAAGGAATTGAGCATCGAACCCTCACCGGAAGTGCATGCACTCTAGTCGCTCTAGTGTATAGGGTCGATCCACTCAATTCTCTTCTAATCATGTTTTTCATGATTTGTTTTTTATCTAACAATCAACAATTATTCAATGCATGCATACATTCATCATGAGGACTTGTTCATAGGTTGTAATGGGGCTAGGGTCAAAGGTAGGATGCATATGATCAAGTGAGCTTGAAATTTGAATCTTTGATTAGCCTAAGCTCTCACCTAACACATATAACAACCTATACAATTCTAATACACAACCTAGCTACCCATGATTCCCACTTTTTCACATACTCATGCATTCTTTTTAATTTACATTCCATATGCATTGATTTTTATTGAACTTTACTTTGGGGCATTTTTGCCCCTTTTTTATTTCTTTTTCTCTTTTTTTTTTCTTTTTTTTCTATATTTTTTTCTTTTATATATATATATATATGTTCTTTTTTTTATCATTTTTTTAAAGTATATACAAATATATCAATGCATATGGTTTTACATATTGATGAGCGGATAATTTATACGCTTTTTGGCATTGTTTTTAGTAGAATTTTGCTACTTTTAGGGATGTTTTCATTAGTTTTTATGTTAAATTCACATTTCTGGACTTTACTATGAGTTTGTGTGTTTTTCTGTGATTTCAGGTATTTTCTGGCTGAAATTGAGGGACTTGAGCAAAAATCAGATTCAGAGGTTGAAGAAGGACTGCTGATGCTATTGGATTCTGACCTCCCTGCACTCAAAATAGATTTTCTGGAGCTACAGAACTCAAAATGGCGCGCTTCCAATTGCGTTGGAAAGTAGACATCCAGGGCTTTCCAGAAATATATAATAGTCCATACTTTGCCCAAGTTTAGATGATGCAAACTGGCGTTCAACGCCAGCTCTCTGCCCAATTCTGGCGTCCAGCGCCAGAAACAAGTTGCAAAGTGGAGTTCAACGCCCAAAATGGCACAAAAGCTGGCGTTCAACTCCAAGAATGACCTCTCCATGTGTAGACTTCAAGCTCAGCCCAAGCACACACCAAGTGGGCCCCGAAAGTGGATTTATGCATCAATTACTTACTTCTGTAAACCCTAGTAGCTAGTTTATTATAAATAGGACTTTTTACTATTGTATTAGACATCTTTGGACGCCTGGTTCTTAGATCAGAGGGGCTGGCCATTTGGCCATGCCTGGACCTTTCACTTATGTATTTTCAAAAGGTAGAGTTTCTATACTCCATAGATTAAGGTGTGGAGCTCTGCTGTTCCTCAAAGATTAATGCAAAGTACTACTGTTTTCTATTCAATTCATCTTATTTCGCTTCTAAGATATTCATTCGCACTTCAACCTGAATGTGATGAATGTGACAATCATCATCATTCCCTATGAACGCGTGCTTGACAACTACTTCCGTTCTACATTAGATTGAATGAGTATCTCTTAGATCTCTTAATCAGAATCTTTGTGGTATAAGCTAGATTGATGGCGGCATTCATGAGAGTCCGGAAAGTCTAAACCTTGTCCGTGGTATTTCGAGTAGGACTCTAGGATTGAATGACTGTGACGAACTTCAAACTCGCAAGTGCTGGGCGTAGTGACAGACGCAAAAGGATAGTAAATTCTATTCCAGTATGATCGATAACCTCAAAGATGATTAGCCATGCAGTGACAGTGCATCGGACCATTTTCACAGAGAGGAATAGGATGCAACCATCGACAAGGGTGATGCCTCCAGACGATTAGCCGTGCTGTGACAGAGCATTTGGACCATTTTCCCGAGAGGATTGAAAGTAGCCATTGGCACCGGTGACATCCTTACAAAAAGCCAGCCATAGAAAGGAGTAAGATTGATTGGATGAAGACAGCAGGAAAGCAGAGGTTCAGAGGAACGAAAGCATCTCTATGCGCTTATCTGAAATTCTCACCAATGATTTACATAAGTATTTCTATCCTCATTATATTATCCTTTTTTGAAAACTCCATAATTATTTTATATCCGCCTGACTGAGATTTACAAGGTGACCATAGCTTGCTTCATACCAACAATCTCCGTGGGATCGACCCTTACTCACGTAAGGTTTATTACTTGGACGATCCAGTGCACTTGCTGGTTAGTTGTATCGAAATTATGACAAATTATGAATTGAGATTAGAGCACCAAGCCTTTGGAGCCATTACCAGAGATCACAATTTCGTGCACCAAGTTTTTGGCGCTGTTGCCGGGGATTGTTTGAGTTTGGACAACTGACGGTTCATCTTGTTGCTCAGATTAGGTAATTTCCTTTTTGTTTTATTTTCAAAAATTTTTCAAAAAAATCTTTCAAAATTTTCTCCTTTGTTTTCGAAAAAATTTTTAAAATAAAAATGTTTTCAAAAATATATTTTTCTTCAAAATTTTTAAGAATGAATTCTAGTGTTTCATGAAGCATGTTGAAGCCTGGCTGGCTGTAAAGCCATGTCTAATTCTTCTGGATAAAGCATGCTAGGCGTGTCATGTCTGAGTTACATACTAAAGCTTGGCTGGCTATTAAGTCATGCCTGACCCTTTGATTGGAGCTTTAGACTAAAGAGCATAAGATTCCTGGAATTCATATTAAAAATTTTGGAATCCTTATTTTTCTTTTTCAAAATGATTTTCGAAAAAAAAAATTAAAAGAAAATACAAAAAAAAAATCATAAAATAAAAAAAAAAAATCAAAAATATTTCATGTTTCTTGTTTGAGTCTTGAGTCAATTTTTAAGTTTGGTGTCAATTGCATATTCATCTTGCATTTTTTGAAAAATTCATGCATTCATGGTGTTCTTAATGATCTTCAAGTTGTTCTTGGTAAGTCTTCTTGTTTGATCTTGATGTTTTCTTGTTTTGCATCTTTTCTTGTTTTACATGTGCATTTTTGCATCCATAGAGTCTAAACATGAAAGATTTCTAAGTTTGGTGTCTTGCATGTTTTCCTTGCATTAAAAATTTTTCAAAAATATGTTCTTGGTGTTCATCTTGACATTCAAAGTGTTCTTGGTGTTCATCTTGACATTCATAGCATTCTTGCATGCATTCATTGTTTTGATCTAAAAACTTCATGCATTGCATCATTTTAGTGTTTTTCTCCCTCATCATTAAAAATTCAAAATTCAAAAAAAAAATATATATCTTTCCCTTTTTCTCTCTCAAAATTTCGAAATTTAGATTTGACTTTTTCAAAAATTTTTTAAAATTCAATTATTTCTTATGAGTCAGATCAAATTTTCAATTTAAAAATCTTATCTTTTTCAAATTCTTTTCAAAAATCAAATCTTTTTCATTTTTCTTAGTTATTTTCGAAAATTCTAAAAATATTTTTCAAAAATCTTTTTCTTATTTTTATATCAAATTTTCGAAAATAACAATAACAATTAATGTTTTGATTCAAAAATTTCAAGTTTGTTACTTGCTTGTTAAGAAAGATTCAAACTTTGAGTTCTAGAATCATATCTTGTGATTTCTTGTGAATCAAGTCATTAATTGTGATTTTAAAAATAAAATCTTTTTCAAAACTAATTTCAATCATATCTTTTCAAAAATATCTTCTTATCTTATCTTTTTCAAAAAAAAATTGATTTCAAAATATCTTTTCTAACTTCCTAACTTCTTATCTTTTCAAAATTTGTTTCAACTAACTAACTAACTTTTTGTTTGTTTCTTATCTTTTTCAAAACTACCTAACTAACTCTCTCTCTCTAATTTTCGAAAATACCTTCCCTCTTTTTCAAAAATTCTTTTTGATTAACTAATTATTTTAATTTTTTGATTTTAATTTTCAAAAATTACTAACCTTTTTTCAAAAACTATTTTTGAAAATCACTAACTCTTTTTCAAAAATTATTTTCAAAAATTCTCTCCTCCTTTCATCTCCTTCTATTTATTTATTCATCTACTAACACTTCTCTTCATCTCACATCTCTGCTCCTATCATCACCTTTGTGTTTGGATTCTTCATTCTTCTTCACCCCTATTCCTTTTTTTCTTCTACTAACAATAAGGAACCTCTTTACTGTGACATAGAGGATTCCTCTTCTTTTCTTGTTCTCTTCTCTTTCTTATGAGCAGGAACAAAGAAAAAGGCATTCTTGTTGAAGCTGATCCAGAACCTGAAAGGACTCTGAAGAGGAAACTAAGAGAAGCTAAATTACAACAATCCAGAGACAACCTTATTGAAAATTTCGAACAAGTAAAGGAGATGGCAGCCGAACCCAACAACAATAATGCAAGGAGAATGCTTGGTGACTTTACTGCACCTAATTCCAATTTACATGGAAGAAGCATCTCCATCCCTACCATTGGAGCAAACAATTTTGAGCTGAAACCTCAGCTAGTTTCTCTGATGCAGCAGAACTGCAAGTTTCATGGACTTCCATCTGAAGATCCCTTTCAGTTCTTAACTGAATTTTTGCAGATCTGTGATACTGTTAAGACTAATGGAGTAGATCCTGAAGTCTACAGGCTCATGCTTTTCCCTTTTGCTGTAAGAGACAGAGCTAGAATATGGTTGGACTCTCAACCCAAAGACAGCCTGAAATCTTGGGATAAGCTGGTCACGGCTTTCTTAGCCAAGTTCTTTCCTCCTCAAAAGCTGAGCAAGCTTAGAGCGGATGTTCAAACCTTCAGACAGAAAGAAGGTGAATCCCTCTATGAAGCTTGGGAAAGATACAAGCAGCTGACCAAAAAGTGTCCTTCTGACATGCTTTCAGAATGGACCATCCTGGATATATTCTATGATGGTTTATCTGAGCTATCAAAGATGTCATTGGATACTTCTGCAGGTGGATCCATTCACCTAAAGAAAATGCCTGCAGAAGCTCAAGAACTCATTGACATGGTTGCTAATAACCAGTTCATGTACACTTCTGAGAGGAATCCTGTGAGTAATGGGACGCCTATGAAGAAGGGAGTTCTTGAAATTGATACTCTGAATGCCATATTGGCTCAGAACAAAATATTGACTCAGCTAGTCAATATGATTTCTCAGAGTCTGAATGGAATGCAAGCTGCATCCAACAGTACTCAAGAGACACCTTCTGAAGAAGAAGCTTATGATCCTGAAAACCCTGCAATAGCAGAGGTAAATTACTTAGGTGAACCTTATGGAAACACCTATAATCTATCATGGAGAAATCATCCAAATCTCTCATGGAAGGATTAAAAGCCTCAACAAGGCTTTAATAATGGTGGAAGAAACAGGTTCAACAATAATAAACCTTTTCCATCATCCACTCAGCAACAGACAGAGAACTCTGAACAAAATACCTCTAATTTAGAAAACTTAGTCTCTGATCTGTCCAAGACCACTGCAAGTTTCATGAATGAAACAAGGTCTTCCATTAGAAATTTGGAAGCACAAGTGGGCCAGCTGAGTAAAAGGATCACTGAAATCCCTCCTAGTACTCTCCCAAGCAATACAGAAGAAAATCCAAAAGGAGAGTGCAAGGCCATTGAATTAATCACCATGGTCGAACCTGTAAGGGAAGGAGAGGACGTGAATCCCAAGGAGGAAGACCTCCTGGGATGTCCAGTGATCAATAAGGAGCTTCCTTCTGAGGAACCAAAGGACTCTGAGGCTCAATTAGAGACCATAGAGATTCCATTGAACCTCCTTATGCCATTCATGAGCTCTGATGAGTACTCCTCTTCTGAAGAGAATGAGGATGTTACTGAAGAGCAAGCTGCTAAGTTTCTTGGTGCAATCATGAAGCTGAATGCCAAATTATTTGGCATTGAGACTTGGAAAGATGAACCTCCCTTGTTCACCAATGAACTAAGTGATCTGGATCAACTGATATTGCCTCAGAAGAAACAGGATCCTGGAAAGTTCTTAATACCTTGTACCATAGGCACCATGATCTTTAAGGCTCTGTGTGACCTTGGTTCAGGGATAAACTTCATGCCCCTCTCTGTAATAGAGAAACTGGGAATCTTTGGGGTGCAAGCTGCTAAAATCTCATTAGAGATGGCAGACAATTCAAGAAAACAGGCTTATGGACAAGTAGAGGATGTGTTAGTAAAGGTTGAAGGCCTTTACATCCCTACTGATTTCATAGTCCTAGATACTGGGAAGGATAAGGATGAATCCATCATCCTAGGAAGACCTTTCCTAGCCACAGCAAGAGCTGTGATTAATGTGGACAGAGGAGAATTGATCCTTCAAATAAATGAGGACAACCTTGTGTTTACAACTCAAGGATCTCTCTCTGCATCCATGGAGAGGAAGCATAAAAAGCTTCTCTCAAAGCAGAGGCAAATAAAGCCCCCCTCAGTCAAACTCTAAGTTTGGTGTCAAACCCCCATATCCAAACTCTAAGTTTGGTGTTGGGAGGTCTCAACAAAGCTCTGCACATCTGTGAGGCTCCATGAGAGCCCACTGTCAAGCTATTGACATTAAAGAAGCGCTTGTTGGGAGGCAACCCAATGTTTATTTATCTAATTTTCATTGTTTTTCATGTTTTATTAGGTTCATGATCATGTGAAGTCACAAAATAAATACAAAAATTGAAAACGGAATCAAAAACAGCAGAAGAAAAATCACACCCTGGAGGAAGACCTTACTGGCGTTTAAACGCCAGTAAGAAGCATGTTTTGGGCGTTCAACGCCAGAACAGAGCATGGTTCTGGCGCTGAACGCCAGAAATGCACCCTGGAGAAGAGCTGGCGCTGAACGCCCAGAACAAGCATGGTTCTGGCGTTCAACGCAAGAAATGGGCAACAAATGGGCGTTCAACGCCCAGAACAAGCACCAATCTGGCGCTGAACACCTAGAGTTGTGTGCAAGGGCATTTTGCATGCCTAATTTGGTGCAAGGTTGTAAATCCTTGAACACCTCAGGATTTGTGGACCCCACAGGATCCCCACCTACCTCCACTCACTTTTTCTCACCCCTCTTTCACACAATCCCATAAACACTCTTCCCCAAAACCCTTCACCAATCACCTCAATCTCTCTTTCCCATCACCTCTTCACCACTCACATCCATCCACTCTTCCCCATAAACCTACCTCATAAACTCCACCTACCTTCAAAATTCAAATCAATTTCCCACCCAAACCCACCCTAAATGGCCGAACTTACCCCCCACTATATATAGCCCTCCATTCTTTCTCCATTTTCACACAACACAACCCTCTCTTTTCTTCTTGGCCGAAACACAACCCCTTCTCCCTCTCCTCCATTTTCTTCTTCTTCTTCATCTATTCTTTCTTCTCTTGCTCGAGGGTGAGCAAAATTCTAAGTTTGGTGTGGTAAAAGCATAAGCTTTTTGTTTTTCCATTACCATTGATGGCACCTAAGACCAGAGAATCCTCTAGAAAAGGAAAAGGGAAGACAAAAGCTTCCACCTCCGAGTCATGGGAGATGGAAAAATTCATCTCCAAAAGCTCATCAAGACCACTTCTATGATGTTGTGGCCAAGAAGAAGGTGATCCCTGAGGTCCCTTTCAAACTCAAGAGAAATGAGTATCCGGAGATCCGACATGAAATCCAAAGAAGAGGTTGGGAAGTTCTAACAAACCCCATCCAACGCTCCATCATCCCCACTAGCAACCGATCTGAAGTTACTGTGGATCGGGCCATCATGATCCATAGCATCATGATTGGAGAGGAAGTAGAAGTTCATGAAGTCATCTCCCTTAAACTCTATAAAATAGCTGAAAAGCCCTCCCCTGGGGCAAGGCTAGCTTTTCCTCATCTTATTTGCCATCTATGTTACTCAGCTGGAGCTTTCATAGAAGGAGACATTCACATTGAGGAAGAGAAGCCCATCACTAAGAAAAAGATGGAGCAAGCAAGAGAGCCCATTCATGGAGCTCAAGAGGCGCATGAATCTCATCACCATGAGATCCCGGAGATGCCTCAAATGCATTTTCCTCCACAAAACTATTGGGAGCAAATCAACACCTCCCTAGGAGAATTAAGTTCCAACATGGGACAACTAAGGGTGGAACATCAAGAGCACTCCATCATCCTTCATGAAATAAGAGAAGATCAAAAAGCAATGAGGGAGGAGCAACAAAGACAAGGAAGAGACATAGAAGAGCTCAAGGACATCATTGGTTCCTCAAGAAGGAAACGCCACCATCACTAAGGTAGACTCATTCCTTGTTCTTACTTTCTCTGTTTTTCATTTTCTATGCTAAGTGCTTATCTATGTTTGTGTCTTCATTACATGATCATTAGTATTTAGTAACTTTGTCTTAAAGTTATGAATGTCTTATGAATCCATCACCTCTCTTAAATGAAAAATGTTTTAAATCAAAAGAACAAGAAGTACATGAGTTTCGAATTTATCCTTGAACTTAGTTTAATTATATTGATGTGGTGACAATGCTTCTTGTTTTCTGAATGAATGCTTGAACAGTGCATATGTCTTTTGAAGTTGTTGTTTAAGAATGTTAAATATGTTGGCTCTTGAAAGAATGATGACAAGGAGACATGTTATTTGATAATCTGAAAAATCATAAAAATGATTCTTGAAGCAAGAAAAAGCAGCAAAGAGCAAAGCTTGCAGAAAAAAAATAGGCGAAAAAAAAAATAGAAAGAAAAAGAAAAAGCAAGCAGAAAAAGCCAAAAGCTCTTAAAACCAAGAGGCAAGAGCAAAAAGCCAGTAACCCTTAAAACCAAAAGGCAAGGGCAAATAAAAAGGATCCCAAGGCTTTGAGCATCAGTGGATAGGAGGGCCTAAAGGAATAAAATCATGGCCTAAGCGGCTAAACCAAGCTGTCCCTTACCATGTGCTTGTGGCGTGAAGATGTCAAGTGAAAACTTGAGACTGAGCGGTTAAAGTCAAGGTCCAAAGCAAAAAAAGAGTGTGCTTAAGAACCCTGGACACCTCTAATTGGGGACTTTAGCAAAGCTGAGTCACAATCTAAAAAGGTTCACCCAATTATGTGTCTGTGGCATTTATGTATCCGGTGGTAATACTGGAAAACAAAGTGCTTAGGGCCACGGCCAAGACTCATAAAATAGCTGTGTTCAAGAATCATCATACTGAACTAGGAGAATCAATAACACTATCTAAACTCTGAGTTCCTATAGATGCCAATCATTCTGAACCTCAATGGATAAAGTGAGATGCCAAAACTATTCAAGAGGCAAAAAGCTACAAGTCCCGCTCATCTGATTGGAGCTATGTTTCATTGATAGTTTGGAATTTATAGTATATTCTCTTCTTTTTATCCTACTTGATTTTCAGTTGCTTGGGGACAAGCAACAATTTAAGTTTGGTGTTGTGATGAGCGGATAATTTATACGCTTTTTGGCATTATTTTTAGTATGTTTTTAGTAGAATCTGGCTACTTTTAGGGATATTTTCATTAGTTTTTATGTTAAATTCACATTTCTGGACTTTACTATGAGTTTGTATATTTTTCTGTGATTTCAGGTATTTTCTGGCTGAAATTGAGGGACTTGAGCAAAAATCAGATTCAGAGGTTGAAGAAGGACTGCTGATGCTGTTGGATTCTGACCTCCCTGCACTCAAAATGGATTTTCTGGAGCTACAGAACTCAAAATGGCGCACTTCCAATTGCGTTGGAAAGTAGACATCCAGGGCTTTCTAGCAATATATAATAGTCCATACTTTGCCCAAGTTTAAATGATGCAAACTGGCGTTCAACGCCAGCTCGCTGCCCAATTCTAGCGTCCAGCGCCAGAAACAAGTTGCAAAGTGGAGTTCAACGCCCAAAATGGCACAAAAGCTGGCGTTCAACTTCAAGAATGACCTCTCCATGTGTAGACTTCAAGCTCAGCCCAAGCACACACCAAGTGGGCCCCGGAAGTAGATTTATGCATCAATTACTTACTTCTGTAAACCCTAGTAGCTAGTTTATTATAAATAGGACTTTTTACTATTGTATTAGACATCTTTGGACGCCTGGTTCTTAGATCAGAGGGGCTGGCCATTCGGCCATGCCTGGACCTTTCACTTATGTATTTTCAAACGGTAGAGTTTCTACACTCCATAGATTAAAGTGTGGAGCTCTGCTGTTCCTCAAAGATTAATGCAAAGTACTACTGTTTTCTATTCAATTCATCTTATTTCACTTCTAAGATATTCATTCGCACTTCAACCTGAATGTGATGAACGTGACAATCATCATCATTCCCTATGAACGCGTGCCTGACAACCACTTCCGTTCTACATTAGATTGAATGAGTATCTCTTAGATCTCTTAATCAGAATCTTTGTGGTATAAGCTAGATTGATGGCGGCATTCATGAGAGTCCGGAAAGTCTAAACCTTGTCCGTGGTATTCCGAGTAGGACTCTGGGATTGAATGACTGTGACGAACTTCAAACTCGCAAGTGCTGGGCGTAGTGACAGACGGAAAAGGATAGTAAATTCTATTCCAGTATGATCGAGAACCTCAAAGATGATTAGCCATGCAGTGACAGCGCATCGGACCATTTTCACAGAGAGGAATAGGATGCAACCATCGACAAGGGTGATGCCTCCAGACGATTAGCCGTGCTGTGACAGAGCATTTGGACCATTTTCCCGAGAGGATTGAAAGTAGCCATTGGCACCGGTGACATCCTTACAAAAAGCCAGCCATAGAAAGGAGTAAGACTGATTGGATGAAGACAGCAGGAAAGCAGAGGTTCAGAGGAACGAAAGCATCTCTATGCGCTTATCTGAAATTCTCACCAATGATTTACATAAGTATTTCTATCCTTATTATATTATCATTTTTCGAAAACTCCATAATTATTTTATATCCGCCTGACTGAGATTTACGAGGTAACCATAGCTTGCTTCATACCAACAATCTCCGTGGGATCGACCCTTACTCACGTAAGGTTTATTACTTGGACGACCCAGTGCACTTGCTGGTTAGTTGTATCGAAATTGTGACAAATTATGAATTGAGATTAGAGCACCAAGCCTTTGGAGCCATTACCAGAGATCACAATTTCGTGCACCACATATAGTGCATGAATATGTACCCAATTCCCAAAATTTCCAACAAAAATAAAATTTACACTTTTACCTCAACCAATGTCCCAAGTTTTCCATACCCAAATGATACACACCCTCACTAGCCTAAGCTAATCAAAGATCCAAATTAAGGACATTTATTGTTTTTCGCTTATAGGTAGTGATGTGCTAACATTAAGAACAAAAGGGATTAAAATCAGCTCAAAATTGGCTAACAATGGTTGATGAAAGGTAGGCTATTTGGGTAAGTGAGCTAAATAAAATGATGGCCTCAATCATATAAATGCAAGTATACATGGAATAATGGACATAAATAATCAAACAAATCAAAGATCACAATCATAGAAAGAGAATAATGCACACAAGAATGGAAATAAATGGTTATATGATATAACCACACAATTAGGCTCAAAACTCACATGCTTGTGTTCTTAGCTCAAAAACCATGTTCCAAAATAAATTCTTCAAGCAAGTTCAACACAAATTTTTTTTTTCAAATTGGTAGGGTGCCCTAAAAATAGTTTCTTGGAAAAGAAATCATTACCCTAACCAAGTAATCCTAACATAAAAAGAAGTGGTAAAATATGTACAATTTCTAACTAGCATGAAACCTATCATGCAATGCAACTACTAACTAACATAGACAAAAATTAAAAATTGGTGTTGAAAAAGGATGTTGTTACCCATGGAGATCGGTCAGACGACCTCCCCACACTTAGAAATTTGCACCGTCCTCGGTGCGTGCAAAGAAGAGCAAGGTGGACGGGTTGCTACAATTGATGAGCTCCTTCAAAAAGTTGTGCGGGTGAAGTTGTTTGTTACCCCATTTAGAAGCTTTTCCTTTCCTTTCCTTCTTGGTGGCCAACCTAAAAGGAAAGATAAAGAAGGATAATTAAGCCTATAACAAATATATAAAAGCAAATAGAACATAGGCGGGGGCTAATGCCAAATAAGAGTAAGGTTCTCACTACATGTTAGCTACGCATGTAAGTGAGAAAACAATTCAAGCAAAGGCATATTAACTAGCACTTGATGCAAGAGTAAAGTCAAAGTATGAAGAGCATTCAAAAGCATCAAGTTCAACTAGAAAGAGTGGGTCATGAAAGACATGGAAATTCATATCAATGCACAAAGAATGTAAGATTCATACAAGATTAAGCATTGATTTAAAAGTTTCATCACCCAACAATATCAAACAAGTCAAGAAGCACCAAGATTAACTAAGAAATTCTCAACAATTGAGTAAGCAAATTCAACACCATTATTAAAATAAGAAACTTAGAAAATAAAACATGAACAAGCTATAAAAACAAAATTAAAATACAATGAATGATAATATGCAAATGCAACATATAAAAGAAGATGAAAATAAGAAAAATAAAGAGTGAAAATTTTGAAAAGGAAGTAAGAAAGGAAGAAAGAAGAAGAAAGAAAGATAGAAGGAAAAAAGAGAAGAAAGGGAAAAAGAAAACAGGGCAGAACAGGGGAAAAACAGGGCGCGGAGGGCGACGCAGACGCGTCACGCACGCGTGCGCGTAGGTGGGTAGGCAAGACTGGCGACGCGGACGCGCATAGCACGCATACGCGTGGATGTGAAGTTGGCGACCGACGCGGACGCGTCTTGCACGCTTCCGCGTCGATGCGCAGTTTGGCCAAAGGACGCGTACGCGCCAGGTGTGCGTACGCGTGGGTTGTAGGCACAGAATAGGCACAAACTGGGCATAACTCTCTGGAACATGTACCAGGAGAGCAGGTGGCGCTATCGGCGCGCTCGCGCACAGCGTGCGCGCGCGCGCATTACGCAATTAGCTTCAAGGGCGCGTACGTGCCAGGTGCGCGCATGCACGGGTGGTTTTGTGCCTCAGGCATGGTGCTGGCGCAGTATAGGCACAACTCTCGGGTCAATGTATGGAGGGGTGAGATTTTTGCATCCACACGTCCGCGTACATGGCGCGTCCGCGTGGATGGTCGAAAATGCTTGAGGCGCGCGTACGCACCAGGTGCGCGCACGCGCGGGTTGGTGCTCTGTTTTTCAAAATTTTTCCAAGTTCTTGCACCAAACCAAGCATTCCAAACCTCCAAACAGCTACCCAAACACCTTAAAACCTTATTTAACATATTATTCTACTAAATAAACTCAACAAACAAAACAAAACATGAAATTAAACTAATTATCAATATGTACAAAAAAGGGAAAATGAAAAGATTTTACCGTGGTGGGGTGTCTCCCACCTAGTACTTTTGTTTATCGTCCTTAAGTTGGACTTATGGGGAGCTCCTTGTCATGGTGGTTTATGCTTGTATTCATCCTTGATCCTCCAAGAATGCTTGCTCCTCAATTGGTTGTCAGAATTTCCAACCATTTCCACCAAGCTTGGGTGAGATTCTTCCCAAGATATGAGCTCCCAAAATTGATCCTCATTGTGCGATCCGGGATCCTACACTTTGTTTTGACACCCATCTTCAAATTGATCATCATGATTCCAATTGGGTGGCATGACCTTAGAATTCTCAATTGAGCACCCAAACATTCTCCTAGACCCATGCAATTTGGTTCTACACCAACCATTGCCATTCAACTTTGAGCATGTAACCATCATGAACTTAGAGTGATGTTTCCAACCACTACACAACTCTCTCTTACTCTTAACTCCACAAAGAGTTCTAAGTTGACCATCATTTTCAATCAAACCATATTCAAGTGAGAAAGTGAAGCTTAGGGATAAGAATTTTACCCACTTGAATGTTGTGTAGGATAGTGACTTAGGAAGGGATGTTTCCAATGGTCTTGCAAGTTCCACTCCCTTGTGCTCTTCTTTGATTATCTCCACTTCTTCACAAGCTTCTTCAATTTCAATCTTTTCCTCTTGGTGGCTTGCTTCCAATTCAATTTCTTCTTCATTGCTCACCAAATGCATGAGAGGTTGTGCATCTTCTTCTTTGATCTCCATGTCAAACCCAATTGGAGAGGATTCAATTGTACATAAGAATTCTTCAATGATTGAATCCATCTCTTGGTCGACCTCTTCAAAGGCTTCAACCACTTCTTCCGGCTCAATTATCTTAACTTCCTCCTCTTGTTGCACTCCTTGCTTCAACTCCTCTTCTTCACCTTGAAGTTCTAAACTCACTCCCTCACTATGCTCTTTGGGTGCTTCTCCACATTCGTCAATGGGAGTGCCTTGGTTGCTTAAGCTTAGTCGGGAGGAGGCCATATTGCTAACGGATTCCACTAGGATAACCATCTTGGCTCCTAGCTCTCTAAACTTGTTTTAATCCTCCTCTTGTCGCCTTAAGATATGAGATTCAAGATCTCTCAATTTCGACATGGAGGCTTCATCGGAGGGCGGCGGTGGAAGAGAAGGTTCATTGTTTGGGAGGAAGGTATCATGTTTGAAAGTTGGTTCATCTTGGTAAGGATATGAAGTTGGTGTATATGGAGGTGGTTCTTGAGAGTAGTTGTGTTGGGATTGTGGTGGTTCCATGTATGGTTCATATGGTTCATAAGGTGGTTGATATGGTGGATAAGGATTAGGGTCATATGGGGGTGTTTGGTGGTATGGGGCTTGTGAGTAAGGTGGTTCAAAGTCATGTTGAGGGGGTGGTTCATAGGCATATGGTGGTGGTTGTTGACAATCACAATAAGGGTCACCACATCCATTAGATTGATATGCATTAGGATGAGAGTTATACCCATAAGAATCCGGAGGGGGTTGTTGCCAAGAAGGGTGATCAATCCTTTGAGGCTCCTCCCACCTTTGATTGTTCCATCCTTGATGCATATTGTCATTATAATTCCCATTCGCTACAACATAATTTGAACCAAACTCATAGCCAAAGTGATGAAAATTCATAGTAACAAATAAAAACAAAAACTAACAAAAATAAGCAACAAAGTTCTAAGACTAACAAAAACTAACAAATAAGCAAAAAGCAAATATATTCACAATATTCACAATAGCCAACAATATAACACCATTGCAAGTCCCCGGCAACGGCGCCATTAATTTGATAAGCAAAAATCGTTGTCGGTAAGGAATTTATCTTGTAGAAATAAGAATTTCGTTGTAAGCATAGCTCCAAACCAACAAACAACTCTCACATCAAATTAAATTTGGTTGTCACAAATAACAAACTCCAAATGAAAATTAACCGAAGTATTTAGATTCCGGGTCGTCTCACAAGGAATTGCAATGAAATGCTCAATTATTGGCTATGAAGATGCAAGGGGGGTTTGATTGATAAGAGGGCAAGGAATTAAATGGCAAGAAAAGTTAAAGAGAGCAATTAAAGAGAGCAAGTAATAAAGGGAGACATTCATGGCAAAGATTAAGATCATAGGCTTTCTATCCTAGTCATGCAATAATTAATTCATCTTATTTAGTCAACTCCAACACTTAGGGAGAAAGTCAAACAAGATTAATCAATCATATCACAATAATAAACTAGAATTTATCTCATTACGTCATCTCCTACATTGGAAGAAGGTATCATATTATCTTCCATGAGAGAAAGTCTAATAAGACTAGCTAATCTCAATCCAAAATTCCTAATCAACTTACTAATTAAATTAGCAAAAGATTAGCGTCAATAGAAACAATATTAGCTAACAACTCTAGATCACCAACATGAGTTGGGTTTTCATGACTCAAGAATGCCTAATTACTCTTTCCAAGCCAAGAATGCTCAAAATCTACTCTAAAGACCAACCAAGCATTTTGTCAAACACTTGGAAGGCATACATGGAAAGCATAGTAAAATGTGCAAGAAATATAAATCTACCAACTATCAATTGCAAGAAAAGTAAATCAACAACTCAAATCATCAATAAAAGAACATCAAACATTAAATTTCATTAAAGAAAATATCCAAATCCAACAAAGGGTTCATGAACATAAAAAAGACATAAAAGTAAAATTGACAAGAAAACTAAGAAGAATAGAGTAGTAGCAACAAGAAATTAAAAGGAGAAACTAAATTAAAACAAGAATTAAAAGTTGGATTTAAGAAAATTAAACCTAAACTACCCTAAATTCTAGAGAGAAGAGAGAGCTTCTCTCTCTAGAATTCTAACCTAAAACATGATGAAAACTAAACTATGACTACTTGGTTCATTCTCCCTTCAAATCTTGGGTTCAATAGCATCAGAAATGGGTTGGATTGGGCCCAAAATGAGCTGCAAAATCACTGGGGGCGATTTCTCTTTAGTGGACCCACGTGCTCCATCGGCGCGCACGCGTACATGGCACGCGCACGCCCCTATGCACGAAGCAACATATGGTAAATTTTATATCATTTCGAAGCCCCAAATGTTAGCTTTCCAACGCAACTGAAACCGCCTCATTTGGACCTCTGTAGCTCAAGTTATGGTCGATTGAGTGCGAAAAGGTCAGGCTTGACAGCTTTACGGTTCCTTCATTTCTTCATGAGTTCTCCCACTTTGATGCTTTTCTCCTCACTTCTTCCATCCAATACTTGCCTTATGAACCTGAAATTACTCAACAAACATATCAAGGCATTGAATGGAATTAAAGTGAATTAAAATCACCAATTTTAGGGCCTAAAAAGCATGTTTTCACATTTAAGCACAAATTAAGGGAGAATTGCAAAACCATGCTATTTCATTGAATAAATGTGAGAAAATGTGATAAAATCCCTCAAAATAAGCACAAGATAAACCACAAAATCGGAGTTTATCAACCACTACAGACTCTTTTTTTTATCTTATTTTATTTATTTTTCTGAATTTTTATTTTTATTTTTATTTTTCAGTACTTATACATTGTTCTTTTACTATATTTTTACTTTATTTCCATATTTTGCACTTTAATTTATATTTTAGACATTTAGTTTAGTTTGCAATTCTAAACTTATTAGCTATAGAATATGTGGATTAATTAGTATAGTTTACCCCTTTAGCATATAATAGTTTGGTTCAATTGAAAATAAAAAGGAAGTAAACTAGAAACTTTAGTAAATTAAAACAATCCACACACCTTGTATATATAGCATTACATGTTAGTTAGTTAACAACATTTCATCAAGGAGGAACACTAAGATTTTAAAAGCCACCCTAATATTTACATTGAGAATAATGAGAACTCTTGAATTCTACTTGCATGACATGTATAACTGATATATGATTTTTGAGCTGGAGAACACACAGCCTGTGAGTTTTGAGCTTAATTGTATGGTTACATTCAAACCATAAATTTCATTCCTGTGTGTTTTGCCCTTCTTTTTCATTCTGATGTTCTTTACTTTATTTTAATCTATATGTCCAATATAGAATATAGATACATACCAAGAGATGATTGAGGCCATAATTTGAATTTTCCCTCACTTATCCCAAATTAGCCTACCTTTTACATCACCCTTGTTAGCCCCCTTGAGCTTTTTAATCCCCTCTTGTTCTATAACCACATTACTAGCCTTAAGCAGAAAAACAAAATAAAAATCCCAAGTTGAATCCTTGGTTAGATAGATATTGTGTACAATTTAAGAATAGGAAATTTTATGGGGACATGGGATGATAGAAACAAAGTAGGAATTTAAAAAGAACAAGTTGTTTCAAAAAACAAAAATTGGGAAGCACGCTCATGTGAAATCAAAACAGTTAAATTACCATGTGCATTGATAAAAAAAATATATTTTTTAATATTTTCAGTATTTAAATAAAGGGATACAAAAATTCCCCAAATAAAAAGAGTTAATGCACATGGGACAAAATTCCAAAATATTAAAACTAATGCATGAGCTTGCAATACAAAGTGGAAGAATTTGGGTCAATAGATAAAGGAACTTTAAAATTATATAAAATATGTATGTTAGGTGAGATCTTAGACTAGTCAAGGATTCACTTATTAGCTCACTTAGCCTTATACATATACCCTTACCTTCACCTTGGCCCCGTTACAACCTTGAAAAAGACCTCATGATTTTTGTATATCTGTATTTCATATTTGTTGATTGGTTAGATGAAGAACAAAGTTTTAGAAAGCAAGGATAGAAAGAAGAATAGAGTGATTAACCCAATAAACACTAAGTGACTAGAGAGTAAACACAAAATCCAGTGAGGGTTCATTAGTTCATCACCATATATCTCTGCTTAATTGTTAATTGTCTTGCAAGTTTGTCAAATATTTTTACCCATCTCAAGTGTAAAAGTGCTTTAACATTATCTAAGGTTTGGCTATGCATATATGATTCCTTGAGGATATGAATTAATTTAACTACATGTAAGTTTTATATACAAGTGAATAATAACCAGAATTGCATGACTCATTTAGGTAGCTTGCATTTAGAATAGAATGCATTGCATGAGATTCCACCACTTTAACCTTACCTTATTCTTTATCTTGGATTTAGCATGAGGACATGCTATTGTTTAAGTGTGGGGAGGTTGATAAACCCATATTTTATGATGTATTTTGTGCTCAATTTAAGTGATTTATTCAATCCTTCACCCACTTATTCATATAATTTGCATGGTTTTACTTTCCCTTCCTTATTGAGTGATATATGTGAAAAAACATGTTTCCTATGCTTTAGAAATATTAAAATTTATCATCCTTTATTACCATTCGATGCCGTGATTTGTGTGTTGAGTGCTTTCAGGCTTTATAGGGCAGGAATGACTTAAAAGATGGAAAGGAAACATACAAAAATGGAAGGAAAGCACAAAAATTGAGTTTTGAAGAAAAGGGCAGCGACGCGAACGCATGGACGAAGCGGCCGCGTGCCCAGCGCGAAAAGGCAGCGACGCGGACGCGTGACTGATGCGGACGTGTGCCTTGAGCAGAACGCAAATGATGCGTACGCGTGAGCGAAGCGAACGCGTGATAAGAAAAACTCCCAGATGACGCGACCACGTGAACCACGCGGACGCGTGACAGACGCCACGCACCAAAAACTGCAGAAAATGCCCCCAGCGACTTCTGAAGCCCTTTTGGCCTAGATCCAAGACCAGAAAACACAGATTAGAGGTTATAAAGTGGGAAAATGCATCCATTCAGAAGAGAAGTATTCAATTATTCACTTTTCATATTTTAGATGTAGTTTTTAGAGAGAGAGGTTCTCTCCTCTCTCTTAGGTTTTAGGATTAGGATTCCTCTTAAAGGATTTAGGATTTCAACTCTTTATCAGGTTCAATATTCCTTTTACTTTATATTTCTCTCTTACTTTCAGATGTTTTAATGCTTTCATTTAATTACTTATGTTGCCAAATTGGCTTATGAACCATTCATGTTAGGATTTTCTTTATTTGACATAAATTGAGGTATTTCAGATTTATGATTCTTATTTAGCTTTTTATATTCTTGGCTTTAATTGATTAACTGGAGGCTCTTGAGTTATCAAACTTATCGTGATTGCTGATTAATTTCTCTAATTGAATTGAATTCCACTAACTCTAGTCTTTCCTTAGGAGTTGGCTAGGACTTGGGGATCTATCTAATTAGTCCACTTGACTTTCCCTTGCTTTTGTAAAGGTTAACTAAGTGGGATTAAACTCAATTCTCATAAGGATAACTAGGATAGGACTTCCGAATTTTCATACCTTGCAAAGAGTTTATTTTATAGTTATTTATTTATTTTTCTTGTCATTTAAATTACCTGTTCCTTACTTTCAAAACCCCCAATTTACAAGACTCACAACCAATAATAAGAACACCTCCCTGCAATTCCTTGAGAAGATGACCCGAGGTTAAATACTTCGGTTATCAATTTCAAAGGGGTTTGTTACTTGTGACAACCAAAACATTTGTAAGAAAGGATGATTGCTTGGTTTAAAAACTATACTTGCAACGGAAATTTATTCTGAATTCTAAACCGTCAATCTTCCGCTCTTCATAGAGCTGGCAGAATTAAAGACTCAGTTGGAAGAGCTTCTGAACAAGAGGTTCATTCGACCGAGTGTATCTCCATGGGAGCGCCGGTTTTATTGGTAAAGAAGAAAGATAGGGGAATGCGACTTTACGTGGATTACCGATAGTTGAACAAAGTAACTGTGAAGAACAAGTATCCGTTGCCGAGGATAGATGACTTAATGGATCAATTACAATGAGTTGGAGTATTTTTGAAAATTGATTTAAGATCCGGTTACTATCAGATAAGGGTGAAGGAGGATGACATTCCAAAGACTACGTTTAGGGCGCGCTATGGACACTACGAGTTTGCGGTGATATCCTTTGGGTTGACTAATGCACCTGCTATGTTTATGGATTACATTAACAAAGTATTTCGTCCCTTTTTGGACAAATTTGTGGTAGTATTCATAGGCGACATTTTAGTTTACTCAAAGACGGCAGAAGAACATGAAGAGCACTTGAAAATTGTGTTGCAAATCCTGAAAGAGCGTAAATTATATGCAAAATTATCTAAGTGTGAGTTTTGGAAGGAAGAGGTGAAGTTCTTAGGCCACGTAGTGAGTAAGGGCGGAATAGCGGTAAATCCTTCAAAATTGGAGGCAGTGATGGAATGGGAAAAACCAACGACGGTAATAGAGGTTAGGAGTTTCTTGGGTTTGGTCGGATATTACCGAAGATTCATCAAGGGATTTTCTCAAATTACTTTACGATGACTAAGTGAACTCGGAAGGAGGTACCGTTTGTGTGGACGACGGACTGTGAGGAGAGCTTTCAAGCCTTGAAGGAGAAATTAACTTCAGCGCCTGTTTTGATTCTTCTGGAACTGCACGAGCCGTTTGAAGTGTACTGTGATGCTTCGTTGAAGGGTTTGGGTTGCGTGTTGATGCAACAGTGGAACGTAGTGGCTTACGCATGCATCGCGTCATTTGAGACCACATGAGTTGAAGTTGGAGTTAAGAATGAATAGTGCATATTTGATGTTGGAGTTAAGAATGTTGGCTCTTGAAAGAATGATGATAAAAGTGAAGTATTATTGGTAATCTGAAAAATCCAAAGAATTGATTCTTGAAGCAAGAAAAAGCAGCAAAAAGCAATAAAAGAAAAAAAAATAGAGGTGTATGCGAAAAAAAAGAAGCAAGCAGAAAAAGAAAAAAGAAAAAGCCAATAGCTCTTAAAACCAAAAGGCAAGAGAAAAAAGCCAATAGCTCTTTAAACCAAAAGGCAAGAGCAAGGATCCAAGGCTTTGAGCATCAATGGTTAGGAGGGCCTGAAAGAAACGAAATCTTGGCCTAAACTGTTCGAATGAGCTACTTCCCTAACTATATGCTTGTGGTGTGAAGGTGTCAAGTGAAAAGCTTGAGACTGAGCAGTTAAAGTTGTGATCCAAAGCAAAAGAGTGTGCTTAAGAACTGTGGACACCATTGGCTGGGGATTCTAGCAAAGCTGAATCACAATCTGAAAGGGTTCACCCAGTTAAGTGTCTGTGGCGTTTATGTATCCGGTGATATTACTGGAAAACAAAGCGCTTAGGGTCACGGCCAAGACTCTAAAGAAGCAATGCTCAAGAATAAAAAAGAACTAAACTAGGAGAGTCTATCATCTGTATTCTAAGTTCCTAAAGATGCCAATTATTCTGATCTTCAATAGAAAGTGATATGCCAAAACTATTCAGAAGAAAAAAACTACTAGTCCCGCTCATCTAATTGAAACTGAGCTTCATTGAAAACTCTGAAATTTATTGTATCCTTCTCTTCTTTTTATCCTACTTTGTTTTTGGTTGCTTGGGGACAAGCAACAGTTTAAGTTTGATGTTCTGATGAGCGGATATTTTATACGCTTTTTGGCATCATTTTCATATTGTTTTCATTATGTTTTGTTTAAGTTTTATTGTGTTTTCATAGGTTTTAGTGCAAAATTCATTTTTTTGGATTCTACTTTGAGTTTGTGTATTTTATGGTGATTTCAGATATTTTCTAGTTGAAATTGAGGAGCTTGAGCAAAAGTCTGATTCAGAGATAGAGAAAGGACTGCAGATGCTGTCAGGATCTGACCTCCATTCACTCAAAGGAGCTTTTCTGGAGCTACAAAAGCTAAAATGGCACGCTCTTAATGGCTATGGAAAGCTAACCTCCAGGGCTTTTCAGAAATAGATAATAGTCCATACTTTGCTTTGGAAATGAAGGTCCAAAACTGGCGTTCAACACCAGCCACCTGCCTCATTCTGGCGTCCAACGCCTACAAGGGAGCAGCTGGCGTTAAACGCCTAAAAGGGAGTCCCAAGCCAGCGTTCAATGCCCCTAAGGAGTCCTAGCACGTGGAGACACCCTTGGCTCAACCGAAACACTCACCAAGTGGGCCCCAGAAGTGGATTTTCACACTACAAGACTAGTTTATCTTATTTTCGTAATCCTTAGTTAGCAGATTAGTATTTATAGGAGAAGATCACCCTTGTTTAGGGCCTCCAATCTTCTTCCCGCATTTTTGTATTTTCGAACAATGTACAGTATGAATTGCTAACCTCCTAAGGTTAAGGTTAGGAGCTCTGCTGATTCTTATGAATTAATAATATCAGTATTCTAATTCAATTTACGCTTGATTCTATTCTAAGATGTATCTTCATTCTTCAACCTTATGAATCGGATGACCCGTGACAATCATCTTCATTCTACATGGGTTCTTGTGTGTCCTTGACGGGATAGTACTGAACCACAAGCTTGATTATACATCTCTTAGACGACTAATCCACGGCTTCGTTGGGGACTTCTCGAGACATCAGTTCAGCCGAGGTGCAGGGCGATTAAGGCCTTTGTGGTATAGGCTAGAATTCATGAAGTAGCGTTCTCTAATCCAGAAGATCCGACCTTGTCTGTTGCATTTTGAGTAGGATCACCAAGGGAATGGACTGCTAGAGCTTCACCCCCGTTCAGATTGGATGACCGTTGACTCGGCATTTGATCTAAAGCAGAGAAAATTAATGACCGCTGACACGGCGTAAATCATATATAACCTGCTATGGAATGAATCAATCAGAAGTTGGAGTAGATGGTGAGAAAAGTTGATCCAGAAGGAAGAAGCATCTCCAAAGCCTCAACCGTTCTCATACCATTAATTTCACACCTATCTTGTAATGCTTTATTTATTTATCTGTTTTATGCTTTTCTCGTGACAACCATATTTTCTATCCGCCTAACTAAGATCTGCAAGGTATCTATTGCTTTCTCAAACCAACAATCTCCGTGGGATTGACCCTCACTCACCTGAGGTATTACTTGGACGACCTAGTACACTTGCCGGTCTATCTGTGCAAAACGTGCAGAGCCAATTTTGTGTGACCACATTGGTTCGCCCATGCTGATAATTGTGCCTAACTAACACGGTAAAGAAACCATATTCGGTGTTCGCTCTGAGTAACGTCGGGTTGCAGGTAGACAACTAACGCATGAGCTCATGGCCTGCATAGGAAATGCATTCATCATATGCATTGCGTGAATTACTTGAGTGTTCCTGTATGATGTGCTATGTTATTTGTGAATTCCTTGTATTTGATTTATGTGTGAACCGTTTGTGTGTTTGTGTTGCGTATGTGCTTGTGCTTATTGGTTCCTATATGTGTCAAGGATTAAGATAGCCGAGAACTGATTATTGTAACTCAAAAACTGAGTGACGTAACTGGAATTCATTTAGAATAATATAATTTAAAGAGAACTAACTAAAGTCTTTAAAGTAAGTTTCAAGGAATTCTAATGGTAATTATTTTAAAGTTATAAAGAAATTATTTGCAACTTATTTCCTTAATCTCATAGTATTCACTATCACTACTGAGAACCTATGAGGACGAAGTTCTCACCCCCTATAGATTTTCTTTTCAGCAACAGGTTCACGAATCCTTGGCACGGAGCCGTGACTGAACTACGGAGCTTTATGCATATATGTATTCATACTTTTTTTATGTTTGGTTTAAACTTAGATTTTATTTTCCCCTTATCGTTTACTGTTTGGCTTTTTAAAAGTGTAGGACTTGTAGTTGAGGATCTTTGAATAAGTATATATATATATATATATATATATATATATATATATATATATATATATATATATATATATATATATATATATATATATATATATATTTGAGATTAAGAGATTTGAAGTGAAGACTTTTCATTTTCTTAATTAAAGTTTCAGTTCGTATTTGCAAAGGCTCGATATTAAATAAAGATAGTATAAAATAAAAAGGTAACGAGGTAAGAAATGCCTAAGCCTTTAGTACGATCATGAGGTGCTAAAAGTTAGGGTATTACACAACAAGTGATTGATATAATTTAACTAGAGCAAAAGGTCTAGAAATAAGAGATAACTTACAACAAAAATATGTATTATGTAAATAACTCAGAATAAATTTATTTAAAGCTACTCTTTCAACAGACACATGATCTTTTTGTATGGGGTTAAGCACATGAAAGGCCTTCTTCTGAACATCAGCAATTCACAACCATCGATGGCCTGCATAGAAAATTGGTGCAAACAGCTGAAATTTGGGCAAATAATAGAATATTTCAGTCAAACTGATACTAAATGATAGAATTATTTAAGAAGTTTTAAAAATCACAACTTACAAATGGATGAGATGCTGGTTTTTTTGTCAAGAAAAGGTGGTAGTCCTTAAATTCACTGATTTGGAAGGCCTTCTTAGTGTCTAGATCAATGTACTTGTGGTTATGCTTTGCTAACATGAAATTCTGCAAAATGAACCGAAATAAAATCCCCTTATCATACCATACATAATCAAAATAAACCAAAGTTAATGATAAACTTTAATGATAGCTTACCACAATATATGTTGGAACATAGTATATTTTTTCATCAAATTTGTGACATTTTTTGTTGTTGACATACATAGTGCGGAGACTACCTATATGACCAAAATTTATTAGATATATCAGAAGATTTACCATATTTTCTACGTGTTTTGTGGGTCTTAGAGAAAAGAAGTGGCATCTACTCTCCTCTAAATGAGATTTGTGGTCCAAGAGGAATATGATATCGAACTTATTGCTTGACCATCTTTGTCAGTCTTGATATGCGTCATCTACTGATAATATTTTTTTCTCAGCTCCTCTGTTACTTTCTTTTGTTTTACCGGAGTCTTGTACTTTTCAAGGGTGCTCAAACTCAGCTCCGGACTTGTTTCCATCGTATGTTGAAATGTTGCTAGCACCCCAGCATCCATCACCACCTTCACCAAACTTTTAATTTGTGTTATTATTAGTGTAGAGCTCGGTGGATTTATGCCAAGGGAGAATAAAAGTGCAGCAAAGTCATCTTCCAAATGCTGAGGTAGGGAGGACTGCATGATGACAGAGGAAAGTTTTCAAAAATAATAAAAAATTATTATGATATAACATCAAAACTAATAAAAAGGATTTTAATAGAACTTACTCATTAACAGGAGCTTCTTGCTCTGATTCCCTTGTCGAAGTTTCTGTAGGGGATTGCTGTTGAGGTTCTGGAAGGTAGCTAAATTACACAAAAAATTGTTTCAAAATGAACCAAAATTATTATGATATAGCATCAAAACTAATAAAAAGAATTTTAAGTAGAACTTACTCATTAACCAAAACTAATAAATATTATTTAGTAAAACTAAAGAAATTACATTAGGTTTTAGGAAAACTTAGCAGAGAAAGAAAAAGAACTTAATATAAGAAATTGAATCTTATGTCTGTGATGAATCATAGCGCGTGTCTGTCGACTCGCAGTCATTTCCTTGTGTTTCATCCCGAGCAACTTTTCTTTTTGCAGGATTGTCATTTTTTTCTTCATTCTTTTTGCCGTTTCTTTTCTTTTTACTTGTCTCCTCTATTTCTTCTCTTTTGAAAATTCATACAAAAAGTTTTGATTTAAAATTAGGATGAACCTTAATTTAAAAAGAAATGAACCAAAATGAAACCAAATGAACCTAAATTAAACTAAGAAATGAACCGAAATTTTGTAAGAAATAAAAAAGCTGTTCAATACTTGAGAGCAGCATCAAGTAAATCTCAGTTAATTCACAAATGAATCGAAACTAGTTTAGATTTGAACAAAAACTAACTAAACAACCACACATGAACTAGTTCAGTAAATTCAAGCGAAACGAAACCAAATGAACCTAAATTAAACTAAGAAATGAACTAAAATTGTTTAATGAATAAAAAATTTGATCAATACTTGAAAGCAAGATCAACCACAAGTGAACTTCAGTTAATTCACAAATGAACCAAAATTAGTTTAGATTTGAACAAAAACTAACTAAACAACCACACATGAACAAGATCAGCAAATTAAAGCGAAATGAAATCAAATGAACTTATATTAAATTAAGAAATGAACCAAAAATTTTTAAGGAATACATATTTATAACAATAAAGTAATAATTTATGAATCTTACTCATCTTCAGATTCAGTTTTGGTTTGCGAAGATGAATCCGATTGAACAATCTTCCTTTTTTTTGCTTTTTTCCTTTGTCGTTCTTTGTGGTTGTTTTCGTTTCTTTGGTGGTGTTTTCTGTATTTCTTCTTCTCTACAATACATACAAAAAGGTTTTGTTAAAATAATAATATATAACTTAAAATAAATAGATAGTTTCTGATAAGCCATGGTGAGAAATATACTCATATTCAAAATCAGTTTCTTCTTCCGAAGATGAATGCAAGATGACAGGTTTCTTTTTTTCTTTCTTCTTTTTTCCCTTCGTTTTCCCTTCTTTTCTTCTTTCTCTTTCCTCCCTCAGCTCTACTCTTTTTACGAGGTGCTAAAATAAAAACTTATTTAGTTAGCACAATAATTTAAAAGCAACTAAATCGAAATTTCAAGGGGAATGATTTTTTTTTTACATACCATTTCATTCTTTGCCTCAAAGGCAATCTTGTTGACCAGCCTCTTCTGTGTCCAGTACGCCATCCACGGTGGCTCAGAAGTATCTTCTACTGTTGTGTCAATAAAACATCGATTTATGGAAATAGATTATCATCAAGACAAAGACATAGCCATCAACTGAAAGTTTCTCTCCTGCTTTCTAAGCTTTGATCCCCTTGATCAAGAAGATGAGCACATGAGACGTCCAATTTCATTGTCAGACTGTGTCCACATGAAGGACATGTGGCTTATGGACTGGGGAGACTGTGCTTATTGTTGTCGGGAACAAAAATCATTTCTGAATGAAGAGGATGAACATTGTCTTGAATTTCAGCAAGTTTTTCTCCCCTTCAACAATCATCTCCATGATAGATTTTATCAAAGATGCCAAAATATCACCTTTGAAGTTGTCAATAATTTCTTTCTGCGCCTCATTCAAATTACTGTACTCAATTTTTTAGGAAAATTATCCCCTACAATAGCACCAGCACCGAAATAGTTTAATATAAACAAAAATATACAAATAATAGTAGAAAAGCCTTTTTTAAATTAAGGAATGAAAAATTTGGTCAATACTTAACAGCACTCACAAGCAAACCTCGGTTAATTCACAAATGAACCAAAATTAGTTTAAAAAATCAACAAAAACTAAATAAACAACCACACATGAACAAGTTCAGCAAATTCAAGCGAAACAAAATCAAGTGAACTTAAATTAAACAAGAAATTAACCAAAATTTTTTGAGGAATAAAAAGTTTGGTCAATACTTAACAATAGCTACAATGAACCTCAGTTAATTCATAAATGAACCGAAATTAGTTCAGATTTGAACAAAAGCTAACTAAACAACGATACATGAACAAGTTCAGCAAATTCAAGCAAAAAAAGAAAAAGAAGAAAAAATTGTATTAGAGAAACTCGATCAACTAAATGAGCAAACTTGATCCACTAAACTCTAATCGAACTAGTAGAAATGCGAGAATGCAAAAGAAAAACTGATAATAAGTAGTTTTGTCAGTACTTTGAGGAATCTTTGTTATTATTTTTCTGTGCTTTTTGTTGATCTCAAACGTACCACCGAATTTTACTTGTTGGAACCACAACTATGAAAATTAGAATGGATTAATCTCACTTGATTAACCCTCACATCGGAGAGTAAGTTAAATGAGCATAAGTGTTCTTAACCCACAAATCCTAAATTGCTTGCTAATTGCCTTAGCAACAAATTAGCGTTAGTGGGAACAAGAACAATTAACAACCTAAGAATTGACACTAAATATTGGACATTCCAATTCTAGGAACCCAATTGCTCACTTTTCCCAAGTCAAGAGCTAGAAATTTAGCCTAAAACCATGATTGACATTTTGTCAAACACTTGGTGGGCAAAAACATTAAACATGGGAAAAATGAGAAAAAGGCTTGAAACTAAAAGTAACAAATGATCTCAATCAACAATAATAACTCAAGAAAGCATATAACAATCATCAATCATCAAATTCATCAACAAGAGATTGAAATTGCAAAAGAGAAGTAAAATTGAACTATAACTTGAATTATAAGAAAGAGTAAGAAAAATGTAGCTAAAAAGAGAAATAACACAGAGATACTTACAATGGAAGCTAGCAAAATCTAAGATCAAAAATGGAAACAGCACTTGAATGTAAAAATCCTATTATAAACCCTAATGAAGATGATGAAAAACTTAAAGAAAAACTATACTAAAGCTTCCTACTACTACTCCTAAGCTACCCTAATGCTATGCTATCATATGGTCTTCATTTTCCCTTCCTTATGAGCTAAATGGCTTCAGAAATGGGCCTCCAATCCACCAAAATCGTGAGTCACGTGCCATTTTAATGAAGGCATATGCGGACACCTGTGCATACGCACAGACGTGTGCGCACGCACACTTTGCCAAAATCTCTTGCTGTGTGTACGAACAAGGGGTTGTGTGCACGCACACTAGGCGATGCTTGAATGGACGCGCGACGCGCACAAAGCGGCTCACGCGCACGCGTGGCTCTGTTTTGATGGTTGTGCGTACACATGCAGGTCTGTGCCTACGCACACATCGCTGTGCTCTTCTCCTTTGATTCTTCATGCTTCCTCCACTATGCATGCTCCTCTTCCATTCTCTCTAAGTCATTCCTACCTTATACATTTGAAATCACTCACAAATAACAGCAAGGCATCGAATGGAAGGCAAATGGAATAAAAATAGATCAAATTAGGCATAAAAGATCATGTTTTCATAATCAAGCACAAATTAGGAGGAAAGTTCAAAAGCATGCTATTTTAGGGAATAAGTGCAAGTTTATATGATGAAATCCATTCAATTTCAACCAAAAATTATCATCAAATATGGATTCATCAATAGGCATTAGTTTTCATAGACAGACATGGAGAATAATGGAAAATTGAAGGAAGGGGAAGAGAGTGAAGTTCTTGTGAATTGGCACACTCCAAGGGAAGTGGGTCTTCGGACCCCTCCCCTCTTACACTCTTCTTCCTTTTCTCTTCCTTTCTTCCTTAGTAGTAGTTTAGTTTTAGTTTGTAATTCTCTTTTATGAATTCTTAAATTTTCTTTTCTAGTTTTGAATTCTGAATCTCTATTTTCATGCACTTTAGTTTCATGCAACTTAGTTTTTCTTATTTGAGAGCTGTGAACAACTAAACCCCTCCTCATTGGGTTAGGGAGCTCTGTTGTAATTCAATGGATCAATTATATTTTTTATTCTTCTTCTTCTTTCCATTCTCTTGATTTGCTTGAAAGCTTTCAATCTTCATCCAATTGAGTAATTGTCTCGGAAGAGAGATTATCCATACTTGGATTTCCTCTGAACCTTGGAAGAGAAATGAGGAAATCATGCTAGAAATGCTTTCTCATGTTGGACTGGGTTGGGGGTTGGATGGATATAGTGACATATAATCCTACCAATACTTTGATCTAGAAGAACATGTGGTATAATCAGTGATCGTACTTCATCTCTTTCCATGAGCAATTAGATAAAGGAATTGGGCAATTGTTCAAGCTTAGAGAGATTGAATTGCGAAGGAATTGGGATTCAATCACCTAAGATTGCCAAGAGATCAATGAATCATGGATTGAGGAAGAGATGAGAATGAACTTGATCCGGAAAATGCAACATCTCCTAAGCCCAATGAGCTTCCCCACTTCTGATCTTTTCCATTCTTTATATTCTGCTGTTTACATTTATGCTTAATCATCCCCATTCCCATTCAAGTTTCTGCAATTTACTTTCTGCACTTTACATTTTGTCATTTACTTTCTGTTATTTACATTCCTTGCTATTTATGTTCCCGCCATTTATTTGCAATTCTCAATTCAAATCTATTTAGTTCAACTAGAACAATCCTCCGATTAAATTTGTTCAACCAATCAATCCCTGTAGGATTCGACCTCACTCTATTGTGAGTTTTTACTTGACGACAATTCGGTATACTTGCCGAGGGAAATTTGTAGTGATACAGATTTTCGTGCATCAGTCAGGCTAAGGCCAATATATACTCTATTACAAGCCTGTCCTGTTAAGAGTAAAGCCTGACCTGGCCTGGCCTGACCTGTTTCCACCCTTACTCATGACAAATTCACCACTTACCAGGACTTACCATATAGGGAATATCTCACCCTATCTCGACCTTTGTCCCAATTTTTCATACCAATTGACATCATATTCAAACATATCACAAATCATATTCAATTCAACTCGTTCATATACACATTCATACCACTCAATACCCACTCAATTCACAAATCACAACTAATCAACACAATATCAACCAATTCCATTCAAGACCCGTATCTTAACGATGGCGATTTTTTCCAACGTTAAATTTTTCTTACCAAATTGGAATCAAGCTCCAACCAAAGCCTCCAAGATTGATCAATCTTTCTCCAATCACAAGCTCCGCACCAATCCACACCAAAAACCAACTCCAAACAAGCCAAGCTAATCCATACAATTTAATCACAATAATAGCTCAACATTCATACTAGAGCTTGACTTAAAACCATGGATAATAAAGGGTTTGAGCTTTCTTACCTTAACCCACTCGAGTTTGGGATGGAACCCACTTAGATCTAGAACACCCTTAAAGAACCAAAATCACGAGATTTCAACACCCTCTAAACAAAAAATTGGCCTGAGTGTTGGAGAAGTCCAAGATACTAGTGATAACATGAGATTTGGATGAGGTTATGAAGTAAAATTTGAAAAGATTTAGGAATTTTTGATGATGGGTGGCAAGGGTTAAGAAGTCCTCAAATCTCATAAAATTTTAGGGAATTATTATTCAATACAATTTAAAAAATATTTGATAAATAAGTTATTGTTCTTATTATATTATTTCTCATTATATCTTTCTTTCTTTTTTTTTCTCTTTTTTGTTTGTGTGGTTTTTTTTTGTATCTATCTTTTTTTCTTTTTTAAAAAATTTTATAAAGAAGTAAGAGAATAAAAAAGAGAAATAAAAAAAAATAAAAAATACATATGAAATAAAATTTTTATAATAAATTTTAAATTTTTTATTTTAAAAATTTAATATAAAATTATAAAATTATTTAACTTCAAAAATTTAATTTATCCAAAAAAAATATTCTATACGTAATCTACTGCAAACATCGAATTATGTAACCAAATTTATTTATAATTTGCGGTAACCTAAAATGGTTTTTGCATTTTAGTTTTTGTATATAATCAGATTCTTAATAAGCTGAAGCGGTTTATGTTTATCAATTCGTACACGTAATTTGCAATAGGATATGGTAGTTTATATGAAAATTTTAAAAATTCTATAACCTATAACAGTTTACATAAATTAGAGTTAGGACCAAAATATAAATTATTTGAGAATGTTACATTTGTATAATTTTAAGTTCCAATTATTTTAAATGAATAAATTGTTCAAAAAATTTTAAATATATAAATGTCTCGAAAGGAATACTACAGACGAAACTAAACTTTAGGATAAGCATAAAAAGTTTTTACCATAAGGAAAGAAATTTTTTTAAGAGAAATATAAAAAAACACAGAAACTTTTGTCATAAACATAAAAAAATTTAAAAAATACAGAAAAAATATAAAAATTTATTTCGCTAAATAGAAAGTTTTTTAACCTAAATGTAGAAGGTTTTTTATGATAATTTGAAAAAAAATAAAAAAAAATATTTTTTTTTTTAACAAAACACAGAATTTGTTTACCTAAACACAAAAGTTTCATTCTTTCCTTTGACTTAATACTTCTCCATCTGCATTCAATAATAAAAAAAAATCATCTTTTTCTTTCATTGTCCTTAAAAGAGACTAGACATATATATTTGGTGGTCTCTGTTCTCAATTTAATAGACTCAGAAATAAAATTGTCATTCCATTACTAAACTTAACAACCAAAATATAATTAAAGTTTTATGAGTACAATACTAAAGATAAATAGTCAAATTAAACTAAAAAAATCATTAATATTTAAATTGATTTTCAAAAAAAAAATAATTACATTTATCTTTTAAAAATTTTAAATTAATTATATTAATCCTTTCGTTATTTTTGTTCTAATAGTATTAGAATTTATTGATATGACACATTAAGTGATACTAAAACACATATCGAGTAATTCTAATTGACTGCTAACATGATAAATTTATAAAAATAGATTAAATGAATCTTAAATTGAGTGATTATTCTAATGTCTCAAGGTCTCCTTTTAATTAAATTTTGATTTGATTTAATTTCATAAACTTATTATGTTAATTAATAGTCAATTAAGACTTTTAGATATATGTTATTATGTCATTTAATATGTCACATTAGTAAACTTTGACGTTGTTCATAAAAAAAATGACGATAGGACCAACGTGATTAATTTCAAATACTTAAAGAATGGATTTAATTAAAAAAAAAATTTAACAATTAATTTAAAAAACGAGTGAAGGATAAATATAACAATTTTCTCTCGATACTAATAATGAACTACCAAAATTAGAAGAAAGAAGATTGGACAAAAGATATTTGATTCGGGCGCACGTTTGTATACATGATTTAAGTTGATTTGATGCCAATGAGCTGTAGATTTAAACTAATTTGATGCCAATGATATATGTCTGCTCTCCTCCTCACTAAGAAGATTTGAGTTTAAGTCTCACCTGACGTAACTTAACAAAAAAAAGTTTATATGGTTGGATTTACATTGATTATTAAAATAGTAATACTAAGGTCTAAGGAGACAACAAAACCAATGCTTATTATTTAATATTTATTAATTTTTATTAAAATTAATAAATATTAAATAAGATAAGTTTGAGTATGAAGTAGCACTAAGTACTAACACACTATTTGGAAACACTATTTGGGAGAATCGGAAATAATGGTATTTGTTATAGGTCTTGAATTGGACAAAATAAAGTGGTAACTAGTTGCTTAGCTTATTCACGTGATTTGGGTGAATGTTGGAAGTCAAAAGTAAATGGGAATGACTGTTTTTTATTAGAAACCATCAATGTTGTTGATTTCTTTTTTCTTTTATGCAACGATAGTATGACAATGGTGACAATAGTTGTGTTAAAAGAAGAATGAAAGAAAGAGATTGAAGATGATGAGATAGATATTTTATGGTAACAATTGTTTAGTCTTTTTAACATAATTAACACAAATGTAATATTTGAATATTTTTGTAAAGTGAAACTTATTTTGTATAAATACAAGATGGATTTAATTATTATTCAAATAGTTTTATCAATTATTTTTAGTGTATATTTTGTATTTTAATATATATTTTATAGTAATAATTAATTTTAATAGTTGATTTTAGTCTACATCTAATATAGTTATTATCTTATAGAACTTTAGGTGTTCTAATAAGATTATCTCTAATAGAAAAATATATATAGTTTCAACAAACAAATAAATATAAAAGATCTGTTATGATACTAAGTTTTTCAAAAGTTTAAATTTATAAGAGAAGACAATATAAATGATTATATCTCTAGCACGTTCATTCAAGTAAAAGTCTATTTTTAAGTTTTGTTTGATTTTTTTTTAATTTTATATAAGTCTTCTTTTATTAGTCTTATACTATTTTTTTTTTTTTGGAGTTTATTAAGTTAAGGATTGTACTTTAGATTTTTTAGCTACAAAATTCTAATATAATATTATAATATTATTTTTTAAAAATTTAAAATTTAAATTGATAAAAATATGAATAATTATATCTCTAATATGGTCAAGATTACTAACTACTAAGGCGTTTGGAATTAGTTATAGCATCTGGAATATGTTTGGTTGCAATAATGCCAAAGAAATTAATTAGGTTTTTATAATTTTTTTTAATTAAGTTTTTATACCATATATTAGATTTTATAACTAAGTTTTTATTGGAATAAAAATATTAAATTAACGTAATATTCTATTAAACTATATAAAATATTCAATCAAGTGTTAGACATATTCGTTTTGTTTAATGAAATATTTCGTAAATTTTAACGTTTTTATCGGTAGGAATTTAATTACAAAATCTAATATGTTATAAAAATTTAATCGAAAAAAGAAATTTAATTAAAAATTTAATAAAACTATAAGAACTGATAGAATAATTAAATTTTGAGTAAAGTATCATTTTTGTCCCCAACATTTGGGGTAAGTCCTATTTGTGTCCCTAACATTTAAATCGTCTTATTTGTATCCCTAATATTTATAAAAGTGATTCAATGTTATCCTACCGTCAATTATACTAACAGATCAGATTATATTTTTCAATTATTCTCACTTAAATGTGTTCATTCTCAATTCCGTCTCACTTGGATGTGTTCGATTTCAATGCTGTACCCACTATTTGTGTTCAGGTTCAATTATGTCCCTAAAAAAGTGAATTATGTAAATGTTGCAGGGATTAGTTTTAACTTTTGATGAGCTATTATCCGGAGTGGATCATTGATTCTGTCCCAAACATTTGTATTCTAACTTTAAGAAGTGATTTTTAGAACTCCAACTAAAGCTCATGATGTGTACTTGACGACAGGATAATATTGAATCACTTTTACAAACGTTAGGGATACAGATAGGACGATTTAAATGTTAGGGACACAAATAAAACTTTTTTTTCCAAAGACAGAATTTTATTCATTAGGAATAGAATTGCAAAAAAGCTCAACTATTAGGCTAGTACAAACAAAATTGGAGTTCTCCCAAACATACTAAAAAGAGTACAAAAATACTTAATTAAAATAGGAAATAGCACTTCAATGTGGGATTGCAGCAAGTTCTTGAAGAAGCTTTAATGCAGATGCAGCGATGAAGTCCAGTGATGGAGATTCTTTCTTAAATACATGGTGATTACGAGCTTTCCAGACACACCAGCACACAATAGCCGCAAGATGGAGGAGGTGAGCACTATTAACCCTTAACTGGAAAAACAATTTGAGGTGATTCCAAGCATGATGAAAGTGTTCCTTTTCTCCAGCATCAAGGACATCTTATAAATTACATTTTTTCCATGTTTCTTTTGAAATTGAGCATCAAAAAAAGCAATGATTTATGGACTTTTCTTCTCTGTTGCAGCACTAGCACATAGGATGGATAGAGGTTATACGATGGTGGAGGGCTTGCATTATCGGGATTGAGCCATGAAGGGATTTCCATAAGAAAAATTGAATTTTTGGGGGATGACCCATCTTTCATAGGTCACGTCATAATTCCTTGTTTCTCATTATTTCAGGGCACAGGTCTATGGGTAAATGGTGGAAAAGGTAAGCTATTTGGTATTCTGAAGACACATGATATTTTCCATTCTTATTAAAAGACCAAATGATCTCATCTTCTCCATCACCAATATTGGTTGCAAGAATTCTTCATTTCATCGCTTCTGAAAAATTATGTTCAATTAAATTTTGGTTCTATATTTTGCCAGGTAACATCAAATCATGGACCCGAAATAGAGGCTAAGTTGGTGCAAAATTAGCTTCAGAAGGAAGAACATAGTATGGATATGGAGAAGAAACCCAAGGATCTCCAAAAATTTTGATGTTATCACCGGTTCCAACTTTTCAGCGGAGACCCTTCTCTATCACTTTTCGACCCTCAAGAACACTCTGCCACCCCCAAAAAGGTAATATTCTGATCTCAGCTTGCATTACATTATTGTATCTAAAATATTTTTCTCTGAGCATTATGGCTAGTAAATATTGAGGTTGTTTGACTATTCTCCAGCTCTGTTTTGCCAATAGAGCTAGGTTCTAAGCTCCTAAATCTTTAAACCCCAAACCACTTTTTTTCTTAGCTCTCATCATAGTATCCCAGCTCACTCAAGCCATTTTTTGTTCTGAACCCTTTTGACCCTATCAAAATTGAGATAAAATACTATGAATCTCTTTAATAAGAATATCTGGGAGCTTAAAGCAACATAACGAATAAATAGGCACTGGTTCTCCCACTGCCTTGATAAGTACATGTCTTCCAGCCGTTGACAAAAGGCGTCTTTTCCACCCTTATGTAAGACCCAGAATATTTGAAAAGTCTTATTATGATCAAGTCTCAAATCCTACAGTTATTTTTAGTCTTAATTTCAGGGATTATTTTATTAAAGATAATTAAGGCAAGTTTTGATTTATTGGATTTGAGATAAGTTATGATTATTATCCAATTTTATAATTATTGGATTATTTTCTATATTTAAAGTATAAGGTTGATAGTTATGAAATAATAAGGATTTTATAAGATTTGGATTAGATAAATAATATTTTAAAATATTATTACTTCTATTTTGGAAAATGAAGAAATTAAGTATACTATTTCTAATTTTTAGATTTGGGCATTTTATTGAAAATAATTTGTGAAATTGGTGAGCAAATAGTATTTTCTATATATAATTAGTGTTGGATTTAATTTGGGTTTCAATTACTATATTATTCCCAATTTCATCTGAAATTACTAAAATGCCCCTAACCCTAATCTTTGAAAATGAAACCCTAACCCTAAAACCCTAGCCAATACCCGTCTTTCCCCATGACCCAGCAGCCGCACCCCACTTGCTTCCCTTTCACCCTCATTCACAGAAACATGGAAGGAAAGAAACGGAAGGGGGAAGGGGGAAGGGGGGGGGGAGAAAAGGCCGCGCCAGGGGAAGAGAAGGAAGGGATGACGCCTCAGCCAGGGCTCGCCGCCGTCGCGCTGTGTTCGGCCCGCTGCGTGCCTCGCTGCGCCTCGCCGCTAGAACCGCGCGAAGGACAGAGGTCCGAGTGAGGGGGAAGAGGAGGGCGAGAGGGAGAATATTCGTGCACCGTCAGAGCCGCTTCGTCACCGCCGTTGAGGGCCTCACCATCGCTGTTAATGGAGGACGCCGTCGCGAGAATGAGCGTCGCCTCACCGCCGTGCTGATGAGCCCAGCCGCCGCTGTTTGCTAAACGCACAGTGCTCCCTATCACCTCTGCCGTCTGGAGCCGCGCCGCCGTACCTGTCGTCGGCGAGGAGAGAGTAGTGCGGAAAGGACAGAACGCGATAGAGGGGGAAACCAATCCGCCATTGAGCTGCCGCGTCAGAGAAGGGGTTCATGCCGCCGGAATTCCTTTGCCGCCGCCACCTTACCACTGCCGGCAAGCACAGAGGGAGAGAGAAATCGGAGAAGGCCCGAGGAGAGACAGAGAGGCCTGAGGCTGAGTTGGGGTTTAGCCACCGTGTCCAGTCGCGCTCGCGTCGCCGGCGCCGCCTCCGCCGGAGCTTCTGGCCGAGCCTCAACCGCCGGGAACGCCGCTGCTGCCACCGAGCTCCACTGGCGGTAAGGCTTTTAAGTTGAGTTTCCCTTCTGTTGAGCTTTCTGGAACTTCATTGTCGCTGCGTGTGATTCAGATCGCCGCTGCTGCTTGGGGCTGACTGCCGGGCTGCGGCCGAGCCGGCCCGGAGACCGCCGCTGTTTCGGTTCAGTCGTCCTTTCTTAGTCTCAATAAGTAAGCATATTTCGAAGAGCCTCGCGTTAGTATTTTGTTGTGTATGGTTAATGAATACGAGTTTTGATAACGTGGGGTCGAGTCCTGGTTATTGTATGTTGCGATTAGTGTTGCTATGGTCATTGCGAACGTGACTGGGGGCCGAGGTTTTGGTTGCCGTCAGTTCGGGATGAGGCGGAAAGGACTCTATGAGACGTTTGGATTATGGAATTGCGTTTTGAGGTAGGGGTGCTTTCCGAAAACTATATTTTGTATATTGGAATTATTACATATGGGTACTGATGTGAGGATGTGTATTTGGTGATTGTATCAGTCCTATGTATTGTTTGGTTGTTTTGTATGATTATGGGTGTTGGTTTAACTCGACTATTGTGTGGCCCTGTGAAACAAAATGCTTTTGAAATTGATTCTTTTAAAGCTTTGAGATCGAGTTGAATCCATTGGAAATTGATTTGAGTTGAATGGATTTTCTTGAGAATGTGTAAAATAGAATACACTCTCGATTTCAGCCTGGCTGGCTTTAAATGATCTGGTTTTTGATAAATGATTGTTGCTGAACCGTTTCTTTAAAGCTTTAGAACTGAGTTCATTCGGCTGATAATGATTTGATGTTGAAACGGCTTTCTTGAAATATGGAATTGAGATGACTGTTGGATATCGGCTTGCCTCGGACTGATGTTGAAATTTGGGCTGTTGAAAAGGATTGTGAAACGGTTTAGTTGGGACCCGAACTGGGTGGCAAAGTCCAAGTTTTAGGGGAGGTGCTGCCGAAATTTCTATAAAATCCGAGTCTTTATTGAAATGTGGTTTGGAGAATGATGAGTTAAAGACTTCTACTATTTTATTTGAATTATCAAGAAAAGGATGATCCATGCTTTTGAAATGAGTTAGTAAAAGGGGAAATTGTAATTTAGTCTTGCTTCTTAAGAAAGGCATTGTATCTCTTTCAAGAGAAAGTTATTTAGGTGAAACTTGTGTTTTAAAGCTGTTTGAACGTGAAAAGGGTTTATGTCTTTGAATTTGACTTGGGGGTTTCAATTAAAGAAGTTTCAATGGCTTTGAAAGAACCTGAATGTCTATTGACAAGTTTCATTTTGAAATGTTTTGAGAAAGGTTTTAAGTGCTCTTTGAATTCTGAACTTTTGCAAGACTAAAACAATTTTGAACAGTTGAAATGCTTTAGAATTTATCATGGGGGTTGAAGCTGGTTTTGCCTAGGTAAAGGAAACGGCTTTGAAAGAAGTAAATGATTACGTGACTCGGTTTGGCTTAGATCCTATTTTATTACTCAAATCGGAAAGCCAATGTTTTAATGATTTTAAATGAATTTGGTGAAATGAGTTATGCTATTATCCCCTAAAGACTTGGGACTCTGCCGAGAAACTTTTATTATAAAATCTCATTGTTGGATGGGTGATTTTGAATATCTCAAAGAGGCTTTTAACTTGCCATGATTATGGAAGTTTTGGAAAGAGGATGCCGAGAGTGGCATTGTTTTAATAGGGGAATTAACCTTGAGTAAAAGTGGCTTATGAGCCTGAGATGATTTGAGAAATGAGATCTTTAAAGCCAAGGCTGAAAAGAGTTGAAACTTGATTTCAAAGTGAAATGAATTGAGAAAATGATTTATGGCTTAAATGCCGATTTCATAAATCTGATGATTTTGAATGGTGGAAGTGATGTTTTATTATGAGCCAGAATGGCTATGTATGATTATGAATATTGACTGGTTTTGGATTGAACCGTGAGCCGGAATGGCTGTGTGTGATTATCAATATTGGCTGGTTCTGGACTGAACCGTAAGCCGGATGGCTGAGATGGATGTTGATCCATGGATGAGAATGAATGCATGTATATGCTGAATTATTGATAATTGTGATTTTGCACTTCCACTATCGGAGATGAGGGTTTCCCTGGGAGGAAGCAGTGGCTAACCACCACGTGCTCCAGGTTGAGACTCGAAGCTCTGTTGACCCTATGTCGTAAGTGTGGCCGGGTACTGTGAAAGTCCCGGATGAGCTCGCCCCGTAAATATTCACCAGTGAGGGTGATGGATATGGATCATGATTATGATCAAGTTTATGATGAGTATAACTCGAGTTGGGGATGTGCGACAGAGGGACAGTCCAATGGTTAGCTACCAGGACTTGTCGGGTTGGCTCTATAACCGACAGATGATATCATCAGCCACTAGGGACAGGCATGCATCATATGCATTTGTGTGACATTGGTTGGGTGTGCATATTATACTTGGTTTGCCTATGTGATTAATTGCTAACTGTTCTACTTGTAATAACTGTTTGTTTGTGCTTGAACTTCCTATCTGTGTTTGCATCTGGGACTCTGTTGGATTGTGGTGATTGGTTGTTGGTTGGATTGTTTGGGCCTAGGGCCGTGGTTGGAAAGAGATGAACTGATGGTTGATTTTGGTTTTGTGTTTCTGGTTTGGAATAAAATTATGAAAGGCTATTTTGGTTTCGCATAGATAAACCGTCTTGAAAGGCTTTTGATTTTTGAGAATTGAACGGTTCTTCTTTACGAAAAGATTTCCGACTTTACTTTCATTGTAAACCGTTGTTTTTGAAAAGAGGCATAAGACGGTTATGAATCACTGGTGCGGTTATCTTCACGTATCCTATTACAGTAATTCCCAAAAACCCTCTACTGAGAACCCTTTCGAGGATGATGTTCTCACCCCCTACATGTTTCCCCTTTCAGGATATGGGCGCAGAAGTTACGAAGAGTTCATTTAGTTGTTGTTGAGATGCTTTGTATTGTGTTGATTATGGTTTATTGTACCCTCGCCTTTATCTTGATATAATCTGTAAGAGGGATAGGAATTGTATTGGATTATGTTTGTAATATTATTTATATATATATTTGTATATATATACGGATGTACTCTTTATGAGTTTTGTAAGTTGTATGGTATTTATGGATGTATGTTATCGGATGAAAGTGTTTTTGGGAGCGGTGTTGCGGTTTAAAGTTTCAAACAGGCTCATATTTTAGTATTAAATAGTATAAGTGTCGTCGTAATATCCGAGCTATCAGAGTTGCGCAGCCGGAAGCGTGAGCTTTGGTAGTTAGGGTGTTACACCTTGCACTTTCTTCCTAACTTTCTCTTTAATCAGCCCAAAAGTAGCCTTTTTAGAGCGTTGGACAACAGAAGGTAGACCAAGATACTTGTCTTGAGCTCCTATGTGTCTAATATGCAGCTGGTTAGCAAGAGAGATTCGGATATCAATAGGGGTGTTATTACTGAAAAAGATAGCTGATTTATCTAAGTTAACTTTTTGACTGCTAAACTCCTCATAAGTCTCTAGAAGTTCCAAGATATGATCATAAGATCGAAGGTTAGCCTTGCGAAAAAGTATAGAGTCGTCAGCGAATAAAAAGATGATTAACAATAGGACTTCTTCGATTGATCTAAATACCTTGAATGAGACTGTTTTGCTCTGTCTTATATAGCAAGAAGGATAATCTTTCTGCACAAAATAGGAATAGAAATAGAGATAGAGGGTCACCTTGTCGGATGCCTTTATTTGGCTTAAAAAAGACAAAGGGTTGACCTTCCACAATAACAGAGTAAGAAAATGTAGTCACCACCTCGCGAACCCAATCAATCCATCTAGAATAAAAGCCCAACTTATCCATCATAAACCATAAGAAATGTCATTCAACTCTATCATATGCCTTACTCATATCTAATTTAATAGCCATCTCAGTCTCCAAGCCTTTCTTCTTGTTTTTTAAGTAATGCATACATTCATAGGCTATAAGGATATTATCAGAAATTAGCCTTCCCCTTAAAAAGGCACTTTGATTAGGGCTGATTAATTTATTCATAATACCTTGCAGCCTATGAACCAAGACTTTAGAAATAATCTTGTAAACAACGGAAAAAAGGCTGATAGGTCTCACCTTAGTCATATTACTGGCATTTGGGACTTTTGGAATCAAGCAAATATGGGTATGGTTGAAACTCTTAAGAATTCTTTCACTAATAAAAAAACTCCTGACTACCCGAGTGACATCTTCTCCCACAATATTCCAGTAGAATTGAAAAAATTTGGCTATAAATCCGTCTTCTCCTGGTGCACTTTGTGGGTGAACGCTAAAGGTTGCCCGCTTAATTTCCTCCCTCGACACCAACCTTACAAAATCTTCAAACATTAGATTCGGATCAGTAGTTTCTGAAGTAGAGAAAATCTTCTTAAAATACTCTTCAGCCACTAAAGCAATCCCATCATGAGTTGTAGCTACTCCACCAGTCCTCTCTAGTCTCCAGATTTTGTTATTCCGGTTTCTAGATTGGACACTTCGATGGAAGAATTTAGTATTTCTGTCACCTGCTTGTAGCCACTTAATACAAGATTTTTCTCTCCAGTAACTTTCTTCTTTATCATAAGCCGACTCGACTTTCCTCTCTATCTCATCAAGCACATCCCCGCCATTAACTCCTTCTTCCCGCAGCACTTCAATTTCTCTCAAAAGATATTCAATTTCTTTTCTTGAGTTCGACTTGCATTGCTGCTGCCATTGCACTAGTTTATGCCTACAGATTTTTAGTTTTTGTGCCAAAATAAACATAGCCGAGCCCTCTACTTCCGTCCTCCAAGCCCTTGTAATAATATCTCTAACATCCACTTGAATACACCATCTCTCTTAAAATTTAAACCTCCTTTTAGACTTCTCCATAATTGGATTAGTGTCCAAAATTAGGGGGCGTGGTCAGAGCGGTTTTCAGAGAGTCTATGAATTATTGCCGAAGGATAAAAATTTAGCCACTCTTCTTTTGCCAGCCCCCTGTCAATGCGTTCTTTGATAAGCTCTTGGCCCATTCTTCTGTTTGTCCATGTAAATGGTCTCCCAACCATACCCAAATCAACGAGTGTATTTCCATCAATAAAATCAGTAAACGCAGCAATAGAGAAAGAAGATTTGTCGCTACCTGTAAGGCCCACATTGGTTGGAGAGGGGAACGAAGCATGCTTTATAAGGGTGTGGATACCTCTCCCTAGCATGACGCATTTTGACAAGTGAGTGTGGGGGGCTTTGACTATCATCCCTATCGTCAAAGGCAAAACCGTGAGGCCTTGTGTGCCAAAGCGGACAATATCGTGCTAGCGGGTGGTCTGGGCTGTTACAGATGGTATCAGAGCCAGAACCCGGATCGATGTGCCAGCGAGGGCGCTGGGCTCCCTTAGGGGGTGGATTGTAAGGCCCACATCGGTTGGAGAGGGGAACGAAGCATGCTTTATAAGGGTATGGATACCTCTCCCTAGCATGACGCGTTTTGACAAGTGAGTGTGGGGGGCTTTGACTATCATCCCTATTGTCAAAGGCAAAACCGTGAGGCCTTGTGTGCCAAAGCGGACAATATCGTGCTAGCGGGTGGTCTGGGCTGTTACACTACCTCCCTCCTTTTCTTGTTGGTTTACAATGGCATAAAAATCACTTATCACCACTACCTCCTCTTGCATCTGGTTGATTATAGAAGAAAGCTTATTGAACTATAACATCCTAGTTTGTTCTAGGCTACTCAAGTGCACACCAACCAACACCCATATCTTATTAATTGCTAAATCTGTAACTTTTGTTGCAATAAAGTAGACCTCTTTTCGAATCACTTCCACTTCTGTTCCTTCCCTCCAAGCTAGTGCCAGACCTCCAGCGGTACCATTCGGATTCACCAAACTCCATTCATTAAAGCCACAACCTCCTATCTTCCTCTCAACCTGTCGAAATTAGTTCTTAGTTTCACAAATGAACGCAATTTCGGGGGAGTGGGATCGGCAGATCCCTTTCAAGTTCTGGATTGTCAGGGGTCTCTCCAAACCCTGACAATTCCAGCTCAGAACCTTCATATCTCTTTGGGTGCCAATTGAAGGCTGGCACCCTCCACCATCATTCCAATGGTCTCTTCCCTGCTAGGACAGAATTTCTTCGCATCTCCTCCCATATCTTCCTCAGAGGCTCTCTTTTTTTACCTTGATTCTAGCTGATTTTTTTTCCAAATTTTGTCTAGCCAGTTTTTTAATTGAAGGCAATTTACCTGGCCCTCTTATCTTCACTTCTATATCTTGATTTTTCAACCGCATGACATCTTCAACAGCAGCCTCTTCTTTTTCAATTTCCATACCATAATTTGTAATAGAAAGGTTTGTTACTTCTGCATTCATATTATTCTCTGTCTTTTCATTCTCCATATTTGGCACTGAGTTATCTATCTTTTTAGAATTCTGCCCTCCCATGTTCAATTTCAAAATGTTGTCTACAAAGCAAGTTGGGAGTGGTTTTTTTCTTGGAGTTGAGTAGTGTTCAGAGGTCTTATTTGTTGTTTCTTCTGAGCTTCCCTCCTTTAGCGTCACTCTAATCCCAACCTGGTCTGCCTTCGCCCATTCACCTATAAGATTTTGTTTTGTATGAAGCGAGTCTTCTATAAAAAATTACACGTTTTAACTTCATGTCCAACATGTGCGCAATAAGTGCATACAGTACCTATTCGCTCATACCGCACTATGATTTCAATAGTTTTATTATTTGGGCCAATGATATTGAAACTATCTTTAACCAAATTATTTCCCGAAATCATCACCTTTGCCTTCACAATTCTGGATTCCTTCCCTTTTATGTCAAAGAAACCCACATCCATCATTTCACCAATGTTTTCCCTAATCCTCCTACCAACCTCAATGGTTTTGTAGCTTTCTGGCAGACCCCAAAATTGGGCCCAAACTGAAAAGCCAGAAATTCGAGTCTCCTCTTCATTCTCCTCTTCTATCCATCTTTGAACATGGAGGATAAAATCTTTAAAGAGCCAAGGGGATCCTCTTTCTATTCTTTTTACAGCTAACTCTTTATCAAAGAAGAACTGAAAATGGTTACCTCCTTTTTCTAAAGTTCTGAATCCGTAAGGGTGGCGCCATATTGCTCTAAGAGCACTGTTGGTGCACGAAATCGTGATCGTTCATTCCCCGGAAACGGCGCCAAAAACTTGGTACGCACGTTCATAATCTTAGTTCTTTGTCACAACTTCGCACAACTAACCAGCAAGTCCACTGGGTCGTCCAAGTAATAAACCTTACGTGAGTAAGGGTCGATCCCACGGAGATTGTCGGCTTGAAGCAAGCTATGGTCACCTTGTAAATCTCAGTCAGGCGGATTCAAATGGTTATAGAGTTTTAATAATTAAAAAATAAATAAAACGTAAAATAAAGATAGAGATACTTATGTAATTCATTGGTGAGAATTTCAGATGAGCGTAGGGAGATACTTTGTTCCTTCTGAATCTCTGTTTTTCTACTGCCTTCATCCAATCCTTCATACTCCTTTCCATGGCAAGCTGTATGTTGGGCATCACCGTTATCAATGGCTACATCCCGTCCTCTCAGTGAAAATGGTCTAAATGCGCTGTCACCGCACGGCTAATCATCTGTCGGTTCTCGATCATGCTAGAATAGGATCCAGTAATCCTTTTGCGTCTGTCACTACGCCTAGCACTCGTGAGTTTGAAGCTCGTCACAGTCATCCCTTCCCAAATCCTACTCGGAATACCACAGACAAGGTTTAGACTTTCCGGATCTCAGGAATGGCCGCCAATAATTCTAGCTTATACCACGAAGACTCCGATCTTTCGGAATGGAGGCTAAGAGATAAACGCTCAATCTAAGGTAGAACGGAAGTGGTTGTTAGGCACGCATTCATAGGTGGAAATAGTGATGAGTGTCACGGATCATCATATTCATCATGTTGAAGTGCAAGCGGATATCTTAGAATAGGAATAAGCTTGAATTGAATAAGAAAACAATAGTACTTTGCATTAATTCATGAGGAACAGCAGAGCTCCACACCTTAATCTATGGTGTGTAGAAACTCCACCGTTGAAAATACATAAGTGATAATAGTGTTCATTGGCTTCGGCCCTAGAGGGGGAACCAGAATAACCAAGACCCTAAAGGTGGTCAAAAGACTCTAAAGGTGGTCAAAAGACTCTGAATACAATAGTAAAAAGTCCTATTTATACTAAACTAGTTACTAGGGTTTACAGAAATGAGTAAATGATGCAGAAATCTACTTCCGGGCCTACTTAGTGTGTCCTTGGGCTGAGCATTGAAGCTTTCACATGTAGAGGTCTTCCTTGGAGTTGAACGCCAGTTTGTAACTTGTTTCTGGCGTTTAACTCTGCTTTGCAACTTGTTTCTGGCGTTTAACGCCAGAATAGGGCAGAAAGCTGGCGTTAAACGCCAGTTTGCATCGTCTAAACTCGGGTAAAGTATGGACTATTATATATTACTGGAAAGCCCTGAATGTCTACTTTCCAACGCCGTTGAGAGCGTGCCATTTGGACTCCTGTAGCTCCAGAAAATCCACTTTGAGTGCAGGGAGGTCAGAATCCAACACCATCTGCAGTCCTTCTTCAGCCTCTGAATCTGCTTTTTGCTCAAGTCCCTCAATTTCAGCCAGAAATTACCTAAAATCACAGAAAAATACACAAACTCATAGTAAAGTCCAGAAATGTAATTTTTATTTAAAAACTAATAAAAATATTCTAAAAATAACTAAATCATACTAAAAACTATGTAAAAATAATGCCAAAAAGCGTATAAATTATCTGCTCATCACAACACCAAACTTAAATTGTTGCTTGTCCCCAAGCAACTGAAAATTAAATAGGATAAAAAGAAGAGAATATACTATAAACTCCAAAATATCAATGAAACTTAGCTCCAATCAGATGAGCGGGACTAGTAGCTTTTTGCCTCTGAACAGTTTTGGCATCTCACTTTATCCTTTGAAGTTCAAAATGATTGGCATCTATAGGAACTTAGAATTCAGATAGTGTTATTGATTCTCCTAGTTCAGTATGTTGATTCTTGAACACAGCTACTTTCTGAGTCTTGGCCGTGGCCCTAAGCACTTTGTTTTCCAGTATTACCACCGGATACATAAATGCCATAGACACATAACTGGGTGAACCTTTTCAGATTGTGACTCAGCTTTGCTAGAGTCCCCAATTAGAGGTGTCCAGGGTTCTTAAGCACACTCTTCTTTTTGCTTTGGACCTCGACTTTAACTGCTCAGTCTCAAGTTTTCACTTGACACCTTCACGCCACAAGCACATGGTTAGGGACAACTTGGTTTAGCCGCTTAGGCCAGGATTTTATTCCTTTTGGGCCCTCCTATCCACTGATGCTCAAAGCCTTGGATCCTTTTTATTACCCTTGCCTTTTGGTTTTAAGGGCTATTGGCTTTTCTGCTTGCTTTTTCTTTTTCTTTATTATTATTTTTTTTTCGCCAATTTTTTTCTTTCCCCTTTTTTTTCGCATTTTTTTTCTGCAAGCTTTGTTCTTCACTGCTTTTTCTTGCTTCAAGAATCAATTTTATGATTTTTCAGATTATCAAATAACATTTCTCCTTTTTCATTATTCTTCAAGAGCCAACAATTTTAACATTCATAAACAACAAATTCAAAAGACATATGCACTGTTCAAGCATTCATTCAGAAAACAAAAAGTATTGTCACCACATCAAACTAATTTCAAGGATGAATTCGAAACTCATGTACTTCTTGTTCTTTTGTAATTAAAACATTTTTTTTTATTTAAGAAAGGTGATGGATTCATAGGACATTCATAGATTTAAGACATAGATACTTAAATACTAATGATCATGTAATAAAGACATAAACATAAATAAACATATAGTAAACGAAAAATAGAAAAAAAGAACAAGGAGATTAAGAAACGGGTCCACCTTAGTGAGGGTGGCGTCTTCTTCCTCTTGAAGAACCAATGGTGTTCTTGAGCTCCTCTATGTCTCTTCCTTGCCTTTGTTGCTCCTCCCTCAAAGCTCTTTGATCATCTCTAATCTCATGGAGAATGATGGAGTGCTCTTGGTGCTCCATCCTTAGTTGTCCCATGTTGGAACTTAATTCTTCTAGGAAAGTGTTGATTTGCTCCCAATAGTTTTATGGAGGGAAGTGCATCCCCTGAGGTATCTCAGGAATTTCATGGTGAGGAATTTCCTCATGCTCTTGTTGAGGTCCATGATCTCTTGTTTGCTCCATCTTTTTCTTAGTGATGGGCTTATCCTCATCAATGAGGATGTCTCCCTCTATGTCAATTCCAGCTGAATTGCAGAGGTGACAAATGAGGTGAGGAAAGGCTAACCTTGCCAAAGTGGAGGACTTGTCAGCCACCTTGTAGAATTCTTGAGGTATAATCTGATGAACTTCCACTTCCTCCCCAATCATGATATTATGGATCATGATGGCCCGGTCTACAGTAACTTCAGACCGGTTGCTAGTAGGAATAATTAAGCATTGAATGAACTCCAACCATCCTCTAGCTACATGCTTAAGGTTCGGTCTTCTCAATTGAACTGGCTTCCCTCTTGAGTCAACTTTTCATTGAGCTCCTTCTACACATATGTCCATGAGGACTTGGTCCAACCTTTGATCAAAGTTGACCCTTCTAGTGTAGGGGCGTGCATTTTCTTGCATCATTGGCAAGTTGAACGCCAACCTTACATTTTCCGGACTGAAATCTAAGTATTTTTCCCGAACCATTGTTAGCCAATTCTTTGGGTTTGGGTTCATACTTTGATCATGGTTCCTAGTGATCCATGCGTTTGCATAGAACTCTTGAACCATTAAGATCCCGACTTGTTGAATAGGATTAGAGAGAACTTCCCATCCTCTTCTTCTAATCTCTTATCGGATCTCCGGATACTTGCTCTTTTTGAGCTTAAAAGGGACCTCAGGGATCACCTTTTTTTTTTGCCACAACTTCATAGAAGTGGTCTTGATGGACCTTTGAGATGAATCTCTCCATCTCCCATGACTTAGAGGTGGAAGCAATTGCCTTCCCTTTCCTCTTTCTTGAGGTTTCTCTGGCCTTAGGTGCCATTGATGGTTATGGAAAAACAAAAAGCAATGCTTTTACCACACCAAACTTAAAATGTTTGCTCGTCCCCGAGCAAAAGAAGAAAGAAAGTAGTAGAAGAAGAAGAAAATAGAGGAGATGGAGGGAGAAGGTGTATTCGGCCAAGGGAGAGAAGTGGTGATTGTGTGAAAATGGAGTAGTGTTGAGGGGTTTATATAGGGGTGGGGGGAAGGGTAGGTTTCGGCCATTAGGGTTGGGTTTGGGAGGAAAGGAATTTGAATTTGGAGGTAGGTGGGGTTTATGGGGAAGAGTGGATGGATGTGAGTGGTTAAGGGTATTTGGGGAAGAGGGTTATGAAAAGGTGTGAAGAGGAGAGAAGAAGAGGTGGGATAGGTGGGGATCCTGTGGGATCTACAGATCCAGAGGGGTCAAGGACTTAGCATCCCTTCTCCAATTAGGCGTGCAAACACCCTTAGAATGCATGTTTGGCATTAAACGCCAGCTTGCTGCTTGTTTCTGGCGTTAAATGCCAATTCCATGCTCTGTTCTGGCGTTAAACGCCAGTCTGGTGCTTGTTTCTGGCGTTTAACGCCAGCTTGATGCTTCTTTCTGGCGTTAAACGCCAGTTTGATGCTTCTTACTAGCGTTTAAACGCCAGTAAGCTCTTCCTCCAGGGTGAGCTGTTTTTAATGCTGTTTTTCATTCTGTTTTTGATTTTTTAGTAGTTTTTGTGACTTCACATGATCATCAACCTAAAGAAAACATAAAATAGCAATGGAAAATAAACAGATATAATTAAATAACATTGGGTTGCCTCCCAACAAGCGCTTCTTTAGTGTCAATAGCTTGACAGTGAGCTCTCATGGAGCCTCACAGAAATTCAGAACAATGTTGGGGCCTCCCAACACCAAACTTAGAGTTTGAATGTGGGGGTTTTGTTTGACTCTGTATTGAGAGAAGCTTCTCATGCTTTCTCTCCATGGTTACAAAAGGAGAACCTTGAGTCTTAAATACAAGGTAGTCCTTATTCAACTGAAGCACCAACTCTCCTCTGTCTACATCAATCACAGCCTTTGCTGTGGCTAAGAAGGGTCTGCCAAGGATGATGGATCCATCTTTATCCTTCCCAGTGTCTAGGATTATGAAATCACCAGGGATGTAAAGGCCTTCAACCTTCACTAGCACGTCCTCTACTAGTCCATAAGCCTGTTTCATGGATTTGCCTGCCATCTCTAGTGAGATTCTTGCAGCTTGTACTTCAAAGATTCCCAGTTTCTCCATTACAGAGAGGGGCATGAGGTTTATCCCTGACCCTAGGTCACATAGAGCCTTCTCAAAGGTCATGGTGCCTATGGTACAAGGCATGAAGAATTTTCTGGGATCCGGTTTCTTCTGAGGCAATGTCTGCCTCATCAGTGCACTCAGTTCATTGGTGAACAAGGGGGTTCATCCTCCCAAGTCTCATTACCAACTAAACTGGCATTCAACTTCATGATGGCTCCTAGATATTGGGTAACTTGCCCTTGAACAATGTCTTCATCTTCTTCAGAAGATGAATAGTCATCAGAGCTCATGAATGGTAAAAGGAGGTTCAATGGAATCTCTATGGTCTCTAAATGAGCCTCAGATTCCTTTGGTTCCTCAAAGGGAAACTCCTTATTGGTCAGTGAACGTCCCAGGAGGTCTTCCTCACTAGGATTCACGTCCTCCTCCTCCTCTCTGGGTTCGGCCACACCAAGTAAGGTTATGGCCTTGCACTCTCTTTTTGGACTCTCTTCTGTATTGCTTGGGAGAGTACTAGGAGGAGTTTCAGTGACTCTTTTACTCAGCTGGCCTACTTGTGCCTCCAAATTTCTGATGGAGGACCTTGTTTCATTCATGAAACTTAGAGTGGCCTTAGATAGATCAGAGACTATATTTGCTAAGCTAGATAGATTCTGCTCAAAATTCTCTGTCTGTTGCTGAGAGGATGATGGAAAAGGCTTGCTATTGCTAAACTTGTTTCTTCCACCATTATTAAAGCCTTGTTGAGGCTTTTGTTGATCCTTCCATGAGAAATTTGGATGATTTCTCCATGAGGGATTATAGGTGTTTCCATAGGGTTCTCCCATGTAATTCACCTCTGCTATTGCAGGGTTCTCAGGATCATAAGCTTCTTCTTCAGAAGATGCTTCTTTAGTATTGTTGGATGCAGCTTGCAATCCATTCAGAATCTGAGAAATCATATTGACTTGCTGAGTCAATATTTTATTCTGAGCCAATATGGCATTCAGAGTATCAATTTCAAGAACTCCCTTCCTCTGAGGCGTCCCATTACTCACAGGATTCCTTTCAGAAGTGTACATGAACTGGTTATTTGCAACCATGTCAATGAGTTCCTGAGCTTCTGCAGGCATTTTCTTTAGGTGAATGGATCTACCTACAGAATGGTCCAATGACATCTTAGATAATTCAGACAGACCATCATAGAATATATCCAGGATGGTCCATTCTGAAAGCATGTCAAAAGGACACTTTTTGGTCAGTTACTTGTATCTCTTCCAAGCTTCATAGAGGGATTTACCTTCTTTCTATTTGAAGGTTTGAACATCCACTCTAAGCTTGCTAAGCTTTTGAGGAGGAAAGAACTTGGCTAAGAAAACCGTGACCAGCTTATCCCAAGAGTTCAGGCTATCTTTAGGTTGAGAATCCAACCATATTCTAACTCTGTCTCTTATAGCAAACGGGAAAAGCATAAGCCTGTAGACCTCGGGATCAACCCCATTGGTCTTAACAGTATCACAGATCTGCAAGAATTCAGTTAAGAACTGAAAAGGATCTTCTGATGGAAGTCCATGAAACTTGCAATTCTGTTGCATCAGAGAAACTAATTGAGGCTTTAGCTCAAAATTATTTGCTCCAATGGCAGGGATTGAGATGCTTCTTCCATGTAAGTTGGAATTTGGTGCAGTAAAGTCACCAAGCATCTTTCTTGCATCTCCACCATTGTTATTATTTTCGGCCATGTCTCCTTCTTTTTCGAAAATTTCTGTCAGATTTTCTCCAGAGAGTTGTGCTTTAGCTTCCCTTAGCTTCCTCTTCAGAGTCCTTTCAGGTTCAGGATCAGCTTCAACAAGAATGTTCTTACCCTTGTTCCTGCTCATATGAAAAAGAAGAGAACAGAAAAGAAAATATGGAATCCTCTATATCACAGTATAGAGATTCTTTATATGAGTATAAGAAGAGAAGAATAGAAGAAGGAAAAGATAAGAATTCGAACACAGAGGAGAAGAGTGGGTTCAAATTTTTGAGTGAAAGAGGGGTGTTAGTAGATAAATAAATAAATAGAAGGAGATGAGAGAGAGAAGAATTCGAATTTAATTAAAATAAATTAAAAATATTTTTATTTTTATTTTAAATATTAGTTGTAGTTCGAAATTTAAGAAGGGGAATAAAATTAAATTGAAATTTAAAACAATTAGTTAATGAAAAGAAATTTAAAAAAAAGTTAGTGATTTTCAAAAATTAGAGAGAGAAAATTAGTTAGGTAGTTTTGAAAAAGATAATAATAAAAAAAGATAAGATTAATTGAAAAAGATTTGAAAATCAATTTTGAAAAGATAAGAAGTTAGAAAAGATTTTGAAATTGATTTTGAAAAAGATATGATTGAAATTTATTTTGAAAAAGATTTGAAAAAGAAATTTAAAAAGATTTGATTTTGAAAATTTAAAGTTGATTACTTGACTAACAAGAAAAAAAAGATATGATTTTAAAATTTAAAGATTGAACATTTTTTACTAGGCAAGTAACAAACTTAAAATTTTTTGAATCAATCACATTAATTGTTAGCATTAATTCCGAAAATATGAAATAGAAATAAGAAAAAGATTTTGAAAATAAATTTTGAAAATTTCGGAATTATGAAAGAGAAAATGAAAAAGATTTGATTTTTGAAAAATATTTGAAAAAGATAGAATTTTTAAATTGAAAATTTGATTTGACTCATAAGAAACAAGATTTTAAAAATTTTTGAAAAAGTCAACTCAAATATTCGAATTTTATGAGAAGAAAAAGGGAAAGATATTTTTTTTTTTTTTGAATTTTTAATGATGAAAGAGAAAAACAACGAAAAGACTCAAAACATGAGAATTCAAGATCAAAACACATGATGCATGCAAGAACACTTTGAATGTCAAATGAATACCAAGAACACTTTGAATGTCAAGATGAACACCAAGAACTTATTTTTGAAAATTTTTAAGTAAAGAAAAATATGCAAGACACCAAACTTAGAAATTTTCAAACTTTAGACACTAACAAATTGAAAATACATATGAAAAACAAGAAAAGACACAAAACATAAAAATGTAAAGATCAAACAAAGCAAATCATCAAGAACAACTTGAAGATCATAAAGAACATTATGCATGAGTTTTAAAAAATTTTTAGTGAAAGTTAAAAATATGCAATTGACACCAAACTTAAAAGTTGACATAAGACTTAAACAACAAACATCAAATTTTTTGTTTTATGATTTTATAAATTTTTTTGGATTTTTCGAAAATTAATTGGAAAAATAAAAATAAGGATTTCAAAATTTCTAATGAGAATTCTAGGAATCATGCAATGTTAGTCTAAAACTCCGGTCCAGGAATTAGACATGGCTTACTAGCCAGCCAAGCTTTCAGTGAAAGCTCCGATCCAAAACACTAGACATGGCCAATGGCCAGCCAAGCTTTAGCATACAAATCAGGCATACAACAGCTAAATTGATGAGAATCAAAAAGCTCTTGTGATGATGAGTTGAAACCTCGGTCCAAAAGATTAGACATGGCTTCATAGCCAGCCAGACTTCAACAGATCGTCATGAAACTCTAGAATTCATTCATAAAAATTCTGAAGCCATAGAATAATTTATTTATTTATTTATTTATTTATTTATTTTTGAAAATTTTTCGAAAATAAATAAATAAAAAAAATTAAAAAGCTTAAACATAAAATAAAAGTACCTAATCGGAGCAACAAGATGAACCGTCAGTTGTCCAAACTCAAACAATCCCCGGCAATGGCGCCAAAAACTTGGTGCACGAAATCGCGATCGTTCATTCCCTGGCAACGGCGCCAAAAACTTGGTACGCATGTTCATAATCTTAGTTCTTTGTCACAACTTCGCACAACTAACCAGCAAGTGCACTGGGTCGTCCAAGTAATAAACCTTATGTGAGTAAGGGTCGATCCCACGGAGATTGTCGGCTTGAAGCAAGCTATGGTCACCTTGTAAATCTCAGTCAGGCGGATTCAAATGGTTATAGAGTTTTAATAATGAAAAGATAAATAAAATGTAAAATAAAGATAGAGATACTTATGTAATTCATTGGTGAGAATTTCAGATGAGCATAGGGAGATGCTTTGTTTCTTCTGAATCTCTGCTTTCCTACTGCCTTCATCCAATCCTTCATACTCCTTTCCATGGCAAGCTGTATGTTGGGCATCACCGTTGTCAATGGCTACATCCCGTCCTCTCAGTGAAAATGGTCCAAATGCGCTGTCACCGCACGGCTAATCATCTGTCGGTTCTCGATCATGCTAGAATAGGATCCAGTAATCCTTTTGCGTCTGTCACTATGCCTAGCACTCGCGAGTTTGAAGCTCGTCACAGTCATCCCTTCCCAGATCCTACTCGGAATACCACAGACAAGGTTTAGACTTTTCGGATCTCAAGAATGGCCGCCAATAATTCTAGCTTATACCACGAAGACTCCGATCTTTCAGAATGGAGGCTAAGAGATAAACGCTCAATCTAAGGTAGAACGGAAGTGGTTGTCAGGCACGCGTTTATAGGTAGAGAATAGTGATGAGTGTCACGGATCATCATATTCATCATGTTGAAGTGCAAGCGGATATCTTAGAATAGGAATAAGCTTGAATTGAATAAGAAAACAATAGTACTTTACATTAATTCATGAGGAACAGCAGAGCTCCACGCCTTAATCTATGGTGTGTAAAAACTCCACCGTTGAAAATACATAAGTGATAATAGTGTTCATTGGCTTCGGCCCCAGAGGGGGAACCAGAATAACCAAGACCCTTAAGGTGGTCAAAAGACTCTAAAGGTGGTCAAAAGACTCTAAAGGTGGTCAAAAGACTCTGAATACAATAGTAAAAAGTCCTATTTATACTAAACTAGTTACTAGGATTTACAGAAATGAGTAAATGATGCAGAAATTCACTTCCGGGCCCACTTGGTGTGTGCTTGGGCTGAGCATTGAAGCTTTCACGTGTAGAGGTCTTCCTTGGAGTTGAACGCCAGTTTGTAACTTGTTTCTGGCATTTAACTCTGCTTTGCAACTTGTTTCTGGCGTTTAACGCAAGAATAGGGCAGAAAGCTGGTGTTAAACGCCAGTTTGCGTCATCTAAACTCGGGCGAAGTATGGAGTATTATATATTGATGGAAAGCTCTGGATGTCTACTTTTTAATGCAGTTGAGAGCGCGCCATTTGGACTCCTGTAGCTCTAGAAAATTCACTTTGAGTACAGGGAGGTCAGAATCCAACAGCATCTGCAGTCCTTCTTCAGCCTCTGAATCTGCTTTTTGCTCAAGTCCCTCAATTTCAGCTAGAAATTACCTGAAATCATAGAAAAACACACAAACTCATAGTAAAGTCCAGAAATGTGATTTTTATTTAAAAACTAATAAAAATATACTAAAAACTATGTAAAAATAATGCCAAAAAGTGTATAAATTATCTGCTCATCAACTGTCTATAGTACCTTTGGAAAAGGGCTTTTCAGCAAACAGCTTGCCGAGTAAACTATTGTTGTAGGCATGTACTCCAGAGGCAATGTCTCCCTTTCTCAAGTGGATTGCACTTCCATTATTTCTACCTTCTTCTTTGGACTTTCTCCCATATCTTCTGTTGTCATCTGCCATGAGGATTAGCCTGCCAAAAGGTTGTTTGAAATTCAGGTTAAAAGATTATGAGTGGTTACCATAATGCTGAGGAGCAGTGTTGACGGCAGAGACCAAACTCTGTTAAAGGTAAAAAAACCCTAGCAGAGCACTAAATAACCCTATTGGGCACCTAAACATTGAGAACAAAAACGATACTTTACTCTTAAATTTATTATGAATTATAAGGATATTGTATCAAAACTAAAAATTAATCAAGCTATTGAGTATAGACCATGGGACTTGCAATATGTTATGACGGACCAATTAAGACAACGTACGTCTTTGGTCATCTATATATATGAAAAAAAGAGTTAATAGTCAAAATCGTCCCTGAAAGATAACCTTATCTCTATTTTGGTCCTCGAAAGACAAAATTAATCGAAATTATCCCTGAAAGATACACGACTTGGTCACATTAGTCCTTCCATCAGTTGGATGATGACATGGTGGGTTAATGCCACGTGTCACGAGATAATAGGTTGACGTGTCAGATCAGTGACACGTGGCATCAGATCAGTGACACGTGGCGTGTCACTTGACATGTAAAAAAGTTATTTATAATCAAAATAGTCCTTCAAAGTTCAGACGTAAGTCATTTTCATCCCTAAAATTTTAAAATTTAATCAAATTAGTCCTTATATAATTTTTTTTTTATTTTTTCTTGATAATATTAAATTTGAAATATTTTTTGATACTACTAATATTAATAGAAATGTAATTGACAAACAAAAAATTAGTAATTATATATTTTCTTCTTAAAATTTTTTTCAATAAAATTATCTCTCTCCTTTAATTCTTCTCAAAATCTCTCTTATTCTTTTTCTATTATAAAACCTTTTTCTTATATTTTTTCCAGCAAAATGTAATAATATAAGAAAAAGGTTTTAGAATAGAAAAGAATAAGAGAGATTTTGAGAAGAATTAAAGGAGAGAGATAATTTTATTGAAAAAAATTTTAAGAAGAAAAGATATAATTACTAATTTTTTGTTTGTCAATTACATTTCTATTAATATTAGTAGTATCAAAAAATATTTCAAATTTAATATTATCAAGAAAAAATAAAAAAAAATTATATAAGGACTAATTTGATTAATTTCTAAAATTTTAGGGATGAAAATGACTTACGTCTGAACTTTCAAGCACTTTTTTTGTAAAAACCCGAGTTTTCACGAATAAAATCATTTAAATGCCCAAATTAAATTCCAAAAAGTTAGGATGAGAATTTGGGGATATAAATATGGTTTTTGGACTCAGTAGGTCCTTCCGAGTCAGAAAATGTGTTTTCTACAAAAAAAACGTGAAAAACAGCGAACCGGCAGTCGAACCGGTTAAACCGGTTCAAGTCTGCTCGATGCTACGCGAGAAGCAGTGAAAACAGCTGAAAACCTTAGAAAATATTAGAAATGGAAAACCGGGCATTAATTTTAAAGGTTTGGCCCGAAGTTGGACCAAACGGGCGAAAAACGCCAACGGGTTGGACCGTGACCAAGTTGGGCCCAAGCCCAACATATAAAAGGTTCATTAATGAACCCATTTCCAGCACACACACATAAACACAACACACCCATGCTGAAATAGAAAAGGGAGAAGAGGAAGAAGAAAATACTATTCACCTATCTTTTCTCTTCGCGATATCTCGAGCTACGGTGTTCCGATTTGCGTGCCGTCAGCGGCTACACGTTCTTTGTGAAGAGCTCTACAAAACCCATATAAGAAACTGGTAAGAAAAGCTCGAATTCCTCTCAGTTTCTCTCTTCAAAATTTCGGGTTTATTAGGGCTTTGGGTTAAATGAGTTTTTGTGATTTTGGATGTTTAGGTTTGCTCTAATCCTTGCTTAGCATTGGATTTTTGCTATCAAATCTATTGGAAAAGGTAAGAGCTACTAAACCCTTGTGATTTTATGTTTAAATGGAACCCTAGGTTGATTTGTGATGGTTTATGCATATATAGTTTGATTATTGTGAGTTTGGAGCTTGTTGGTGCTTGTTGGAGTTACATTGGTGGCTTACTTGTGGTGGAAAACTCAAATTGTGCTATTTTGAGGTTTTGGTGCATATAGGGAATTGGCCAAGGTATGGTTTCGGTTTTCTCTATGTAGTATATAATATTCATGGACACTTAGGCTAGTGACCCATAGGATAGGTTTGGATTTATGTGGTTGTTGATGATGGTTGGTTGATGTTGTATGTTGAGATGATATTCCTATGTTAAGAATTAATGATGATAAGATATGAAGCTTGATGATTTTGAATGATTGTATATTGTTGGATATGGATTTAAAGCATGAATGAGTTTGATTATGTGAATTGATAGAGATGAGGTAATGATTGGTGAATGTATTGGTGGAGGATTGATTTTAGAGTCATATATTTGAGGTTTGATGGTTGAGAATGGTAATTGGTAATCCTAGGAGGTAATATGTGTTATAACTTGGGGTTTGGTATTGATCTAGTTGGATATGGCTTGAGAATTGGTAATTTTGAGTATATGTGAATTTGGGTAAAGAGGAAATTTTTGTGAACTTTATTCGATCATAACTTTTGCCTCAATTTTTTGAAATTGATTGAAATTTATTTAGAACTAAAGATCTTTGAAAACCCTTTAAATCAATATAAAGTTTTGGAAAATTGGAATTTTGTAAAGGAAGTTATGATCATTCAAAGTTGGTGCTGAAAATCTGAAATTCTGCAGAGTTGTAGAATTTCAGGATTTCTGATATGTGCGCACGCACAGCCTTGTTCGAATGCACAGTCCTGTAAAATTCCTATTATGTGTGGGTGCACAGACCTGTGCGTACGCACAGGCAGGAAAAGGCACTCTGCTTGCAGCGTTAGCACAACTTGTGCACGCGCACATCAATGAAGGATTGTGACCTGTGCTCACGCACAAGTCGGGAAGGATCGTCTGTTGGGAGCACTAGCACACCCTGTGCGAGTGAACAGAGCTTACAAGTTTTTATACCTGTGCGTACGCACATTCCTATGCATACGCACACTTTCAAAATTTTCCTGGGCGTGCGCACGCACACCCCTGTGCGTACGCACACGCCCTGTTCCATAAATTTTAACTTTGTTTTCAACTATTTCACCTTCCCAACAAGGTTATAAGCTTCTGTCACACCGTTTTAAGACTCTTGGGCTTATTTTAGAGTATTGAAATATGGGAAAGGTCCTAGGGGTTTTAGTTGGGTTTTTCTTTGAAAAGTTAGCAAACGGAGGTTAGGTTTCTAGTGCATTGCGAATGAGTTAGTTGAGAGAGAAGGAAGAGTGGTGCATATGGTGATTGTTGACAATGAATTGAGAAAGTGATGAACTAATGAGCTCAGAATGGAAGTGATGAATTGATGATGGTTATGATGAGTTGAGGACTCAAGGAGGAATGATGATCTTGTTGAATAATGAGAGTGTGCCAGGCACTATATCCTTAGGTTAAGTATGATAGTATGCAGGGTATTATGTCCCTGGGATTGAATTATGATTGATAATCTTTTCTGCTGCAAGAGTGTGCCATGCACTATATCCTTGGGTTATGCATGCAAGTGTGCCCGGCACTATATCCGTGGATCAATAGAGTGTGCCCGACACTATAATCGTGGGTGTGGCAGAAAAGCTACATCCGAAAGGATGTGTCGGGTTGGCAATTATGGACCGACAAGTGATATCACGAGCCAATAGGATAGACATTCATCATGTGCATTTTCTATTTGTTTGTATGCTTTGCCAACTTGAAATTGTATGCCTAAATGAATAACATGCCTATTTGCTTACTTGAACTACTTGCTCTATACGCTTCTACTTGTGTTTTACTTGCTTGCATTAATTGTGTTTGTCTGGTGCTGAGGAGGTTAGGTAGGCAGTGGCGAAGGGATCGCATGGAGGATAGGTTGGTGAAGGCTGTGGGACAACGGTATTTAGTTAGAATAGAAATCCCTTAAGCTAGAATATCCAGTTTAGTTATGCTTATTTGGTTTAGAATGCTTTAAGTTTGAATCTTGTGATGGATATGGAGTCTAGGATTGCCTTTGGCATCCCGGGGTCTTATATCCTACATCACTGGGCACTGTTACCATACTAAGAACCTCCGGTTCTCATACCATATTTCTGTTGTATTTTTCAGATGCAGGTTGATGCACCATTATTTCGTGGTACATTTTGTACTTAATTGAGTGGATTTTATCCACTAAACTCACACTTATTCATATAATTCGCATGTTTTACATTTTCCTTCCTAATTCTGTGCTATGATTGAAAACATGCTTCTTTGGCCTTAAATTACGAATTTTAATCCTCTCTTATTACCATTCGATGCTTTGATATGTGTGTTAAGTGATTTCAGAGTTTATAGGGCAGGAATGGCTTAGAGGATTGAAAGGAAGCATGCAAAAGTGGAAGGAATACAAGAAATTGAAGGAATTGCTAAAATATCAAGCCTGACCTCTTCGTACTAAATTGATCATAACTTGAGCTACAGAGGTCCAAATGAGACGGTTTTAGTTGCGTTAGAAACCTGACATCTAGGGCTTCAAAATGATATACAATTTGCCATAGTTGCCATGCAGTTAGGCGACGCGCATGCGTGGATCACGCATACACGTGACCTTGTGAAAGTTCAGCGACACGTACGTGTGGGCGACGCGTACGCGTGACAGAGCCACGTGCTGGACGTATCAAAAATTATTGGGGACAATTTCTGGGCTATTTTTGGCCCAGTTTCAAGTCCGAAAAACACAGATTAGAGGCTGTAGAGTGGGGAATCACATTGATTCATTCACACAACTTTCATTAACATAATTTTAGGTTTTAGATATAGTTTCTAGAGAGAGAGAGGCTCTCTCCTCTCTCTAGGTTTTAGGGTTCTTAGGTTTAATTCTTCCCAATTTTAGATTTCTATCTTAGTTTAAATTAGTTTCTCTTCTACTTTTATTTGTCTTAGCATTCTAGTCTATTTAATTCCCTTATTGATTATTTTATGTTCCCAATTTAGTTTATGAATTCTCATGTTAGATTTGATTTTCTATTTAATGTAATTTGAGGTATTTCATATTTATTGCTTCTTTTATTATTTGTGAGTCATCGATGTTTGCAATTGGTTGTTTGGATTTAATATTCCTTGCTAGTTTTATATGTTTTTATGTTGTGCCTTCCAAGTGTTCGATAAAATGCTTAATTGGATTTTAGTGTAGATTTCTCTCCTCTTGGCTTTGGTTGAGTAATTGGAGACTTTTAAGTTATCAAACTCCTTTGTTGACTGATAATTGAAATTTGCTAGTTGATTTGGATCCCTCTAAAGCTAGTCTTTCCTTAGGAGTTGACTAGGACTTGAGGAATCAAATTGATTCGTCCACTTGACTTTCCTTCATAGTTAGAGGTTAACTAAGTGGGAGTAATGGACAATTGATGTCACAATTGATAAGGATAGCTAGGATAGGACGTCTAGTTCTCATACCTTACCAAGAGCTTTTCTTAGTTATTAATTTAATTCCTTGTTATTTACATTCCTTGTTCCACATTTCCAAAACCCAAAAAGATACTTTTCCATAACCAATAATAATACACCTCCCTGCAATTCCTTGAGAGACGACTCGAGGTTTAAATACTTCGGTTTATTTTTATTGGGTTTGCTTTAGTGACAAACAAATTTTTATATGAAAGGATTCTTTGTTGGTTTAGAAACTATACTAGCAACGAGACTTCAATTGTGAAATTCTAAACCGTCAAAAATCCGTTCATCAAAATGGCGCCGTTGCCAGGGAGTTGCAAACGTGTGCCTTATCATTGGTTATTGTATATATTTGCTTTTTGCTTGTTTGTTAGTTTTTGTTAGTTTTAGGACTTTATTGCTTATTTTTATTAGTTTTTGTTTTTACTTGCTACTATGAATTCTCACCCCTTTGGCTATGAGTTTGGTTACAATCATGTTGTAGGGAATGGAAGCTATAATGAGAACACGCATCAAGGTTGGAACAATCAAAGATGTGAGGAGCCACAAGGATTTGATCAACCCTCTTGGCAACAATCCCCTCCAATGTGCTATGAGCAACAACCATTCCACGATGCATCCCAAGACAATGATTATGGCGGACCTTTTCGTGACAACCAACCTCCACCAAATTACTATGGTCAAGAGCCATTTCAGGGTGCGTACCAAGACGATGGATATGGTGGACCCCCTTGTAGTTACCAACAAGCCCCACCATATGCTTATGAACCACCTCCTCAACATAACTCTGAACCATCATACTCATAAGCCCCTTTTCACCATTCACCTCCATATGACCCTAACCCTTATCCACCATACCAACCACCATATGAACCATACAAACCATACATAGAACTACCCCAACTCCAACATAATTACTCTCATGAACCACCACCTCAATATTCACCATCTCCATACCCTTACCAAGAATGACAACACCCTTAATGTTATTCGCCAAGGGCAAATAGAGCTTCAAACCACACTTATCTCTACTTTCACTGGTCTAACCTCTACTCTCCAAGCTCTTATATCCCGCATGATTCAATCCTTTACCCCAATACTCAACCCTCAAGCTCTGATGCACTTACTTTTCACCCATGTCCATCAATCCAAGACAAACATGATCCCAATTATGCTATTGACATGCAACAAGAGAGAAGGTATCATCTTAGGAACGCAATTGATCGGGTTCACTGGTGCACAAAATTGTGATCATCAACAATGGCGCCAAAGGACTTGGAGCTCTCAAACGTGAATCACACTTTATCACAATTCCGCACAACTAACCAGCAAGTGCACTGGGTCGTCCAAGTAATAAACCTTACGTGAGTAAGGGTCGATCCCACGGAGACTGCCGGCTTGAAGCAAGCTATGGTCACCTTGTAAATCTCAGTTAGGCGAATTCAGATGGTGATGGAGAATTTATAATTAAAAGATAAATAAAACATAAAATAAAGATAGAGATACTTATGTAATTCTTTGGTTGGAATTTCAGATAAGCATATGAAGATGCTTTGTTCCTCCTGAACCTCTGCTTTCCTATTGCCTTCTTCCAATCATTCATACTCCTTTCCATGGCAAGCTTTATGTTGGGCATCACCGTTGTCAATGGCTACTTCCCATCCTCTCAGTGAAAATGGTCCTGATGCTCTGTCACAACATCGACTAATCAGCTGTCGGTTCTCGATCATGTCGGAATAGGATCCATTGATCCTTTTGCGTCTGTCACACGCCCCACAATCGCGAGTTTGAAGCTCGTCACAGTCATCCCTTCCCAGATCCTACTCAGAATACCACAGACAAGGTTTAGACTTTCCGGATCTCAGGAATGGCCGCCAATAATTCTAGCCTATACCACGAAGGTTCCAATCTTAGATTAGAAACCCAAGAGATACGCATTCAAGCCATTGCTAGTAGAACAGATGTGGTTGTCAGGCACATGTTCATAGGTGAGAATGATGATGAGTGTCACGGATCATCACATTCATCAAGTTGAAGAACGAATGAATATCTTGGAGAAGAAATAGACTTGAGTTGAATAGAAAAACAATAGTACTTTGTATTAATTCATGAAGAACAGTAGAGCTCCACACCTTAATCTATGGTGTGTAGAAACTCTACCGTTAAAAATACATAAGAACAAATAGTGTAAGCATGGCCGAATGGCCAGCCTCAAAGGTCTAAGGACTAAACGTCCCAAGATTGATCAAAATACAATAGTATAAGGTCCTATTTATAGAGAACTAGTAGCCTAGGGTTTACAAAAATCAGTAATTAATGCAGAAATCTTCCTCCGGGCCCACTTGGTGTGTGCTTGGGCTGAGCATTGAAGCATTTTCGTGTAGAGACTTTTCTTGGAGTTAAACGTCAGCTTTTGTGCCAGTTTGGGCGTTTAACTCCAGCTTTTGTGCCAGTTTTGGAGTTAAACGCCAGAATTCTTGAGCTGACATGGAACACCTGTTTGGGCCATCAAATCTCGGGCAAAGTATGGACTATTATATATTCCTAGAAAGCTCAGGATGTCTATTTTCCAACGCAATTGAGAGCGCGCCAATTGGGCTTCTTTAGCTCCAAAAATTCTACTTTGAGTGCAGGGAGGTCAGAATCCAACAGCATTTGCAGTCCTTTTTCAGCCTCTGAATCAGATTTTTGCTCAGGTCCCTCAATTTCAGCCAGAAAATACCTGAAATCACAGAAAAATACACAAACTCATAGTAAAGTCCAGAAGAGTGATTTTTATTTAAAAACTAATAAAAATATAATAAAAACTAATAAAAATATACTAAAAACATACTAAAAATAATGCCAAAAAGCATATAAATTATCCGCTCATCATTCACGCATACATACTTCAAGAGAAACAAGAGGAGACCCAAAAAATGGAGGTAGGAGAGACCCTTGAAGATGAAGGAGTAGTTGAAGAATTAGGGGGAAATGAAGAAAGTTGTAAGAAGGCGGAAGTCATAAAGGAGGAGTTGGATTTTGTAATAGAGCAAGTGGAGAAAGCCGAAATTATTGAAGAAGAGGAAGTGGTTGAAGACTTAGAAGATGCGAAACCTCCATGGGAACCTCCAATCATAGAACCCCCTCCAAGAAGCTTGAAATTGATGTTGAGGAGGGTGTACAACCTCCAAAGCATATTATAGTTGGAGACCTTGAAGAGGTTGATCAAGAGATGGATTCAATCATTGATGAATCCCTATCTACAATTGAATCCTCTCCCAGTGGATGTGAAATAGCCAAAGAGAAAGTTGGTGAACAAGGAATTGAAGTTGAAGATACTTGTCAAGAGGTGGAGGAATTTAAAGAGGAGCACAAGGGAGTGGACCTTGCATTGTCAAAGTGTGGGGAGGCCCCCTTTTCTAAGTCCATTCAAGTGGGTAAATCTCTTATCTCTAGGCTTTCTAATTCCACTTGAGTATGGGTTGCTTGAAACGAATGGTCAACTTAGAGCTCTTTGCGAATTGAAGAGTAAGGGAGAATTGTGTAGTAGTTGGAAACATCACTCTAGGTTCATGATGGTTGCACGCTCAAAGTTTGATAGCAATGGTTGGTGTAGAACCAAAGTGAATGGGTCTAGGAGGATGTCTGGGTGCTTAAATGAGAATTCCAAGGTTAAACCACCCGGTTGGAACAATGATAATCAATACGAAGACGGGTGCAAAAGCAAGGTTTGGGACCCCGGAATTCATTCTAACAATCAACACTCTTGGGGCCTTGTCACTTGCTTTAACTTGCTTGAAGACTTTATGCGCCTAGTTTGGGACCCCAGAGGCTATTGAAATTACAAACATTGGTGGAGATTCCTGGATGAGTTCAAGCATAAGCCACCATGACAAGGAGCTCAGCAAATGTCCAACTTAAGGACAATAACTAAAAGTGCTAGGTGGGAGACAACCCACCATGGTATGATCATTCCTTTTTATTCCTAGTTTCATTTTATTTTATTTTTCTCAGTGTTATTTCATAAATTCTGCATCATCACCTGCATTCTGCATAAAAAAAAAAGGGCGTACGACGCGTAAGCGTCAATGACACACGCGCGTCACATGGGGGTATGCACAACCATTAAAATTAAACAGAGAGTTACGCTAGAACGACGCGGGAGGGGTGCCTTACGCACAAGCAACCCTACGCATGCACATACCTTAAGCATACATGTCCCCTGCGATTTTCCCCATCCACGCGTAAGCGTCGGTGATGCGTACACGTTGACATCCAAATCGGCGTAAAAGGTGAAATTGAGCAGAGAGTTTGGCTGCCCTGCTGCTGGAATCGTGCGAGTGGTAACGCGTACGCGTGGATGACGCTTACGCGTCGCACGGCCAACTCAATTTTCACGCATCGCGTCGCGTCCCGTTTTTCATTCCCTTCTCCATTCTTCTTCCTTTCTCACTATCTTCTCCTCCCTTCTCATCCTTATTCTCTTTCATTATATTTAACTTAATTTATTTGCATACTTTCATTCATTGTATTTTAATCTTGTGCATGTTTTATTTTTTTTTTTCTAAGTTTATTATTTTACCATTGGTGTTAATTGTTCTTATTCAACTGTTGCATCTTTTCTTGCATTATTCTGGTGCTTCGTGACTTGTTTCTTATTGTTGGGCATTATTAATTATACGTCAATGCTAATTTTTATGACACTTGTATTCCTTTTGCATTGACATGAATTTATATTATCTTTCATTACCTACTGTCTCTTCCCCTTTGTTGTAATTTTTGCACTATTGATATGCCATTTGCCTCTATTATTTTCTCACGTACATGTTGTAGATACCATGTAATTGAGACCCTCATTATTCGGCATTAACCCAACCATATTTTATTTGTTTTCTATCTTTGTTTTTGGGTTACTTTTCTTCCCTTTTTTCTCTTCTTTCAGGATGGCCATCAAGAAGGGAAACGAAAGACTTTTACATGGGGCAACCGACAAGTCCATCTGCACAATCTTTGGAGAAAAGCATCAGTTGTAGCAACCCGTCCACTTGCACATCTCAGCATGCACCGAGGACGGTGCAATCTTTAAGTGTGGGGAGGTCGATACCGACTTCCGTGGGTTAGTTATTTCCTATTTCAACACCAATGTTTAATTTTCCTTGTTAAATTAGTTGTTGCATTTGCATGTTTGATTGCATGATTGTTTGATTTTGTGCATGTTCTTCTACCACTACTTGGTTGGAGTGATAAGTTCTTTTTCAAGACCCTTTTTATAGCATTTCACTAATTTAAATTAAAACTTTTTTGTTAAACTTGTTTGAAGATTATAATTTGGAACATGGTTTATAACTAAGAATACACAACCTGTGAGATTTTGAGCTTAATTATATGGTTACATTATTTAACCATAATTTTTATTCTTGTGTGTTTTCTTCACTATGATTGCAATCTTTGCTTTGTTCCATTCTATATGTCCATTGTTTAGTGTATTTGCATGCATACATATGATTGAGGCCATTAATTTTTATTAGCTCACTTATCCCAAATAGCCTACCACTTTAATTACCCTTGTTTACCACTTTGAGCCTTTTTACCCCCATTTGTTCTTTATATTACCACATCACTAGTCTTAAGCGGAAAAACAATTAATTATCCCATTTGAATCTTTGGTTAGCTTAAGATAGAGATAGTGTAATAACTAAGTGTGGGGAATTGTGGGAACTTAGATTGATGAAAAAGTATCATGTTTTATTAACAAAAATATTGAGAATTTGGGTGCATACTCATGTGGGACCAGAAAAACCATAAGCATTGATATGTTATGTTTACTTTCATGTTCATCAAAAAAATAAAAAAATAAATAAAATAAAATAAAATAAAAAAATATTTATTACAATATAAATAAATAAATAAATAAATAAATAAATAGGAGACAAAAATACCCCAATGTTAAGTTTAATAAAAGATCAATGCATATGTGGTGAAATTAAAGAAAATTTGATACATGAGTATGTGAAATATACAAAAGTGAGATTATGGGTAGCTAGGCATGATTTTAGAGTTATATAGAGTGTGTGTGTGTTAGGTGAGAACTTAGGTTAGTCATAGATTCATATTATAGCTCACTTGGCCATACATATATCCTCACCCTTACCTTAGCCCCATTACAACCTTGAAAAGACCTCATGATGTTTGCATTTGTACACTAAATATTTGTTGATTGGTTAAATAAAGAACAAAGTTTTAGAAAGCATGACTAGAGAAGAGTAGAATGGATTGACCCTAGACACTTGAGCGATTAGAGTGCATATACACTTCCAGTGAGGGTTCGATGCTCGATTCTTTGTTCCCAACTTTCACGAGCTTTCTTCTTACAAGTTTACTTTTACTTTATTTTGTGATTTGAATTAGTGAAATTTGATTTATGTTTGTCTTGGAGAATCTGTTTACTTTTAACTAAGTAGGTAGAAGTATTTTTGCATGTAGTTGCATTTATATAGATAGGTTACATTTTATAATTTCTACCATTCCTCTTCACTGCTTTGTAGCTTCTCCTGAACTTAGCATGAGGACATGCTAATGTTTAAGTGTGGGGAGATTTGATGCACCACTATTTCGTGGTGCATTTTGTACTTAATTCAGTGGATTTTATCCACTAAACTCACACTTATTCATATAATTCGCATGTTTTACATTTTCCTTCCTAATTCTGTGCTATGATTGAAAACATGCTTCGTTGGCCTTAAATTACTAATTTTAATCCTCTCTTATTACCATTCGATGCCTTGATATGTGTGTTAAGTGATTTCAGGGTTTATAGGACAGGAATGGCTTAGAGGATGGAAAGGAAGCATGCAAAAGTGGAAGGAAAACAAGAAATTAAAGGAATTGCTAAGCTGTCAAGCCTGACCTCTTCGTACTAAATCGATCATAACTTGAATGAGGCGGTTCCAGTTGTGTTGGAAAGATAACATCTGAGGCTTCGAAATGATATACAATTTGTCATAGTTTCCATGCAGTTGGGCAACGCGCATGCGTGGATCACGCGTACGCATGACCTTTGATGAGCGGATAATTTATACGCTTTTTGGAATTGTTTTTAGGTAGTTTTTAGTATGTTTTAGTTAGTTTTTATTATATTTTTATTAGTTTTTAAATAAAAATCACATTTCTGGACTTTACTCTGAGTTTTTTGTATTTTTCTGTGATTTCAGGTATTTTCTGGCTGAAATTGAGGGACCTGAGCAAAAATCTGATTCAGAGGCTGAAAAATGACTGCAGATGCTATTGGATTCTGACCTCCCTGCACTCAAAGTAGATTTTCTGGAGCTACAGAAGCCCAATTGGCACGCTCTTAATTGCGTTGGAAAGTAGACATCCTGGGCTTTCCAGAAATATATAATAGTCCATACTTTGCCCGAGATTTGATGGCCCAAACTAGCGTTCCAAGTCAGCATAAAAATTTCTGGCGTCAAAACGTCAGAACTGGCATAAAAGCTGGAGTTAAACGCCCAAACTGGCACAAAAGCTGGCGTTTAACTCCAAGAGAAGCCTCTACACGTGAAAGCTTCAATGCTCAGCCCAAGCACACACCAAGTGGGCCCGAAAGTGGATTTCTGCATCATTTACTTATTTCTGTAAACCCTAGGCTACTAGTTCTCTATAAATAGGACCTTTTGCTATTGTATTTTCATCTTTAAATCAATCTTTTAATCATGTTTTGATGATTGAACCCTCTTTGGGAGGCTGGCCATTCGGCCATGCCTAGACCTTTTGTTCTTATGTATTTTCAACGGTGGAGTTTCTACACCCCATAGATTAAGGTGTGGAGCTCTGCTGTTCCTCATGAATTAATGCAAAGTACTATTGTTTTTCTATTCAACTCAAGCCTATTTTTTCTCTAAGACATTCATTTGCACTCAAGAACATGATGAATGTGATGATTATGTGACACTCATCACCATTCTCACCTATGAACGCGTGCCTAACAACCACTTCTGTTCTTCATGCAAACAAGCTTGAATGTGTATCTCTTGAGTTTCTAATCTAAGATTGGAACCTTTGTGGTATAGGCTGGAATTATTGGTGGCCATTCCTGAGATTCGGAAAGTCTAAACTTTATCTGTGGTATTCCGAGTAGGATCTGGGAAGGGATGACTGTGACGAGCTTCAAACTCGCGAGTGTTGGGCGTAGTGACAGACGCAAAAGGATCAATGGATCCTATTCCAACATGATCAAGAACCGACAGATGATTAGCCGTGCGGTGACAGCGCATTTGGACCATTTTCACTGAGAGGATGGGAAGTAGCCATTGACAACGGTGAAACCCAACATACAGCTTGCCATGGAAAGGAGTATGAATGATTGGATGAAGACAATAGGAAAGCAGAAGTTCAGGAGGAACAAAGCATCTTCATACGCTTATCTGAAATTCTCACCAATGAATTACATAAGTATCTCTATCTTATTTTATATTTTATTCATCTTTTAATTATCAATTCTCTATAACCATTTGAATTCGCCTAGCTGAGATTTACAAGATGAGCATAGCTTGCTTCAAGCCGACAATCTCCGTGGGATCGACCCTTACTCACGTAAGGTTTATTACTTGGACGACCCAGTGCACTTGCTGGTTAGTTGTGCGGAGTTGTGACAAAGAGTTGAGATTACAATTGTGCGTACCAAGTTGTTGGCGCCATTGATGATCACAATTTCGTGCACCAAGTTTTTGGCGCCGTTGCCGGGGATTGTTCGAGTTTGGACAACTGACGGTTCATCTTGTTGCTTAGATTAGGTAATTTTATTTTGTTTTTATTCTTCATAATTTTTAAGAATGAATTCTAGAGTTTCAGATGATGTTTTTATCATCACAAAAGCTTATTGATTCTCATCAATTTGGCTGTTGTATGTAATGTCCTGCTGAAGCTTGGCTAGCCATGTCTAATCTTTTTAGACTGAAGCTTTAGACTAACATTGCATGATTCCTGAAATTCTTATTAAGAATTTTGAAATCTTTATTTTCTTTTCCAAATAATTTTCGAAAAATTTACAAAAAAATTTATAAAATCATAAAAACCAAAAAATAATTTATGTTTCTTGTTTGAGTCTAGTGTCAATTTTTAAGTTTGGTGTCAATTGCATTTTTCTAAATTTTGAAAATTACATACATTATGTTCTCCACTAATCTTCAAGTTATTCTTGATGATTTCCTTGCTCTGATCTTTAAATTCTCTTGTCTTGTGTGTTTTGTTATTTTTCATATACATTTTCAATTTGTTAGTGTCTCTAATATAAAAATTTCTAAGTTTGGTGTCTTGCATGCATTGTTTATTTGATCTTAGTTTTCCATGATTAGTTACATTTTGATTGTTTGTCATCATTGAAAAATTCAAAAAAAAATTTCAAAATTATGTCTTTTCAAGTCAATAATACAGAGAATTAAAGATTCAGAACATGCAGCAGAGGAATTCCAGAGAAAAAGCTGGGCGTTCAAAACGCCCAATGAGGAAGGAGAACTGGCGTTTAAACGCCAGCCAGGGTACCTGGTTGGGCGTTAAACGCCCAAAAGGGTAGTATTTTGGGCGTTAAATGCCAGATTGGATACCATTCTGGGCGTTTAACGCTAGGATGGCACAAGAGGGAAGATTTTGTTTTCAATTCAAATCTTTTTCAAATTTTCATAATTTTTCAAAATAAAATCTTTTTCAGATCATATCTTTTCAATCATATCTTTTGAAAATCAAATCCTTTCCATTTTTTTTAGTATTTTCGAAAATCCTTGCTAAAATTAATGATTTAATTCAAAATTTTCAAGTTGTTACCTGCCTATTAAAAAAGGATCAAATTTTAAATTCTAGAATCATGTCTTTTAATTTCTTGTTAGTCAAGTAATCAACTTTAATTTTAAAAATTCTTTTAAATTGATTTTCAATCATATCTTCTCAATCACATCTTTTTCAAAATAATTTTCAATCATATTTTTTTTTATTTATGATTTCAAAATCTTTTTCAAAATCACTTAACTACTTTCTCAATTTTAATTTTCGAAAATCATCAATCAATTTTTTTCAAAATTTCTTTTAATTATTTCAAAATCTTTCAAAATTTAATTTCGAAAATTCTTTTCTCCCCTCTCACGTTCTTCTATTTAAGGGACTAGCACTCTTCCTCAATGTGCAATTCGGACTCCCTCTCTCTATAAGTTCAAATTCTCTCCTTTCTACCTCCTCCTTCTATTCTTCTTTTCCTCTGACATCTCAAGGAATCTCTATACTGTGACATAGAGGATTCCATACTTTCTTCTCCTCTCTTTCATATGAGCAGGAGCAAGGACAAAGGCATTCTTGTTGAAGCTGATCCTGAACCTGAAAGGACCTTGAAGAGAAAGCTAAGAGAAGCTAAAGCACAACTCTCTGGAGAGGACCTAACAGAAATTTTCAAACAAGAAGAAGCCATGGAAGCCGAAAACAACAACAATGCCAACAATGCAAGGAAGGTGCTTGGTGACTTTACTGCACCTACTCTCGACTTCTGTGGGAGAAGCATCTCTATCCCTGCCATTGGAGCAAACAACTTTGAGCTGAAGCCTCAATTAGTTTCTCTAATGCAACAGAATTGCAAGTTTCATGGACTTCTATTGGAAGATCCTCATCAGTTCTTAGCTGAATTCTTGTAAATCTGTGACACTGTTAAGACCAATGGGGTTGACCCTGAGGTCTACAGACTTATGCTCTTCCCTTTTGCTGTAAGAGACAGAGCTAGGATATGGTTGGATTCACAACCTAAGAAAAGACTGAACTCTTGGGAAAAGCTGGTCAGTGCTTTTCTGGCCAAATTCTTTCCACCTCAAAAATTGAGTAAGCTAAGAGTGGAGGTCCAGACCTTCAGACAGAAGGAAGGTGAATCCCTCTATGAAGCTTGGGAAAGATACAAGCAATTAATCAGAAGGTGTCCTTCTGACATGCTTTCTGAATGGAGCATCATAGGTATCTTCTATGATGGTCTATCTGAACTATCCAAGATGTCATTGGACAGCTCTGCTGGAAGATCTCTTCATCTGAAGAAGACGCCTGCAGAAGCTTAGGAACTCATTGAGGTGGTTGCAAATAACCAATTCATGTACACTTCTAAAAGGAATCCTGTGAATAATGGGACAAATCAGAAGAAAAGAGTTCTTGAGATTGATACTCTGAACGCCATATTGGCTTAGAACAAAATATTGACTCAGCAAGTCAATATGATTTCTCAGAGTCTGTCTAAAATGCAAGCAGCAACAGGCAGTACCAAAGAAGCTTTATCTGAAGAAGAAGCTTATGATCCTGAGAACCCAGCAATGGAAGAGGTGAATTACATGGGAGAACCCTATGAAAACACATATAATCCTTCATGGAGAAATCACCCAAATCTCTCATGGAAGGACCAACAGAGGCCTCAACAAGGCTTCAACAACAGTAATGGTGAAAGAAATAGGTTTAGCAATAGCAAGCCTTTTCCATCATCTTCTCAGCAACAGACAGAGAATTCTAAGCAGAGCCACTCTGACTTAGCAACTGTAGTCTCTGATCTATCTAAGACCACTCAAAGTTTCATGACTGAAACAAGGTCCTCTATTAGAAATTTGGAGGCACAAGTGGGTCAGCTGAGTAAGAAAATTACTGAACTCCCTCCTAGTACTCTCCCAAGCAATACAGAACAAAACCCAAAGAGAGAATGCAAGGCCATAAACACGTCCCACATGGCAGAATGCATAGAAGATGGAAAGGCAGTGATTTTCACTGAGGAAGACCTCAATGGACGTCCACTGGCCTCCAAGGAGTTCCCTAATGAGGAACCATGGGAATCTGAGCCTCATACAGAGACCATAGAGGTTCCATTGAATTTACTTCTGCCATTCATGAACTCTGATGAGTATTCTTCCTCTGAAGAGGATGAAAATGTTACTAAAGAGCAATATGCTAAGTACCTTGGAGCAATCATGAAGCTAAATGCCAAGCTATTTGGTAATGAGACTTGGGAGGATGAACCCCCTTACTCACCAAAGAACTGGATGACTTGACTAGGCAGAGATTACCTCAGAAGAGGCAGGATCCTGGAAAGTTCTCAATACCTTGTACCATAGGCACCATGACCTTTGAGAAAGCTCTGTGTGATCTGCGGTCAAGTATAAACCTCATGCCACTCTCTGTGATGGAGAAGCTAGGGATCCGTGAGGTACAAGCTGTAAGAATCTCACTAGAGATGGCAGACAATTCAAGGAAACAGGCTTATGGACTTGTAGAGGATGTCTTGGTAAAGGTTGAAGGCCACTACATCCCTGCTGATTTCATAATCCTAGACACTGGGAAGTGTATGGATGAATCCGTCATCCTTGGCAGACCCTTCCTAGCCACAGCAAAAGTTGTGATTGATGTTGACAGAGGAGAATTGGTCCTTCAAGTGAATGAGGACTCCCTTGTGTTTAAAGCTCAAGGATCTCCCTCTGTAACCATGGAGAGGAAGCATGAAAAGCTTCTCTCAATGCAGAGTCAATTAGAGCCCCCACATTCAAACTCTAAGTTTGGTGTTGGGAGGCCATCATCATGCTCTGAGTATCTGTGAGGCTCCATGAGAGCCCACTGTCAAGCTATTAACATTAAAGAAGCGCTTGTTGGGAGGCAACCCAATTTTATCATATCTATTTATTTTCCATTGTTATTTTATATTTTCTGTAGGTTGATGATCATGTGAAGCCACAAAAATAACTGAAAAAGCAAAAACAAAATGAAAAACAGTATTAAAAATAGCACACCTTGGAGGAGAAGCTTACTGGCGTTTAAACGCCAGTAAGGGTAGCAGAATGGGCGTTAAATGCCCAGTCGAGCACCATTCTGGGTGTTTAACGCCAGAAATGGGCATAGAGTTGGCGTTTAAACACCATAAAGGGGAGAAAAGCTGGAGTTAAACACCAGAAATGGGCAGGAACCTGGCATTTAACGCCAGGATTGGCAATCAAGGGGGCGTCTACACGCCAACATGGTGCAGGGATGAGAAATCCATGACACCTCAGGATCTGTGGACCCCACAGGATCCCCACCTACCTCCTCTCTCTCTCTCTCTCTTCTTCACACCTTTCCATAACACCCTTCCCCAAATACCCTTCACCAATGACCTCAATACCTCTTCCCCAAAAATCCCTCACCTATCAAATCCTACCCTCTTCTCCATAATCTCTTCACCAATCCACATCCATCCACCATAGATCCCCACCTACCTCACCATTCAAATTTAAACCACTTTCCCTCCCAAACCCACCCATACATGGCCGAACCCTACCCCTCTCTACATTCCTATATAAACCCATCTTCATTCATTCATTTTCACACATCATACACACTACTTCTCCCCCTTGGCCGAACCACAAAACCCCCTCCATCTCCTCCATTTTCTTCTTCTACTCTTTTCTTTCATCTTTTGCTCGAGGACGAGCAAGCCTTCTAAGTTTGGTATGGTAAAAGCTAAAGCTTTTTATTTTTCCATAACCATTTATGACACCTAAGGCCGGAGAAACCTCTAGAAAGAGGAAAGGGAAGGCAAAAGCTTCCGCCTCCGAGTCATGGGAGATGGAGAGATTCATCTCAAAGATCCATCAAGACCACTTCTATGAAGTTGTGGCCAAGAAGAAGGTGATCCCCGAGGTCCCTTTCAAACTCAAAAAGGGTGAATATCCGGAGATCCGACATGAGATTCGAAGAAGAGGTTGGAAAGTTCTCACCAACCCCATTCAACAAGTTGGAATCTTAATGGCTCAAGAGTTTTATGCCAATGCATGGATCACCAAGAACCATGATCAAAGTGTGAACCCGGACCCAAAGAATTGGCTTACAATGGTCCGGGAGAAATACTTAGATTTCAGTCCGGAAAATGTAAGGTTGGCATTCAACTTGCCAATGATGCAAGGAGATGCACGTCCCTACACTAGAAGGGTCAACTTTGATCAAAGGTTGGACCAAGTCCTCATAGACATTTGTGAAGAGGGCGCTCAATGGAAGAGAGATTCAAGAGGGAAGCTGGTTCAACTAAGAAGGCATGACCTCAAGCCCGTGGCTAGGGGATGGTTGGAGTTTATCCAACGCTCAATCATTCCTACTAGTAACCGGTCTGAAGTTACTATAGACCGGGCTATCATGATCCATAGCATCATAATTGGAGAGGAAGTAGAAGTTCATGAGGTTATATCCCTAGAACTCTACAAGGTGGCGGACAAGTCTTCTACTTTGGCAAGGTTAGCCTTCCCTCATCTCATTTGTCACCTCTGTAATTCAGCTGGAATTGACATAGAGGAAGACATCCTCATTAATGAGGACAACCCCATCACTAAGAAAAGGATGGAGCAAACAAGAGAGCCCACTCATGGACAAGAGCATGAGAAAATTCCTCATCATGAAATCCCTGAGATGTCTCAAGGGATGCATTTTCCTCCATAAAACTATTGGGAACAACTCAACACCTCCCTAGGAGAATTAAGTTCCAACATGGGACAACTAAGGGTGGAGCACCAAGGGCATTCCATCCTCCTCCATGAAATTAGAGAAGACCAAAGAGTCACGAGGGAGGAGAAACAAAGGCAAGGAAGAGACATTGAGGAGCTCAAGGACTCTATAAGATCTTCAAGAGGAAGAACAAGCCGCCATCACTAAGGTGGACCCGTTCTTTAATTTCCTTGTTCTTATTTTTCTGTTTTTCAAAAATTATGCTTTATGTTTTATTTATGTTTGTGTCTTATTACATGATCACTAGTATCTAAGTGTCTATGCCTTAAAGCTATGAATGTCCTATGAATCCATCACCTTTCTTAAATAAAAAGTGTTTTTAATTGCAAAAAGAAAAAGAAGTACATGAATTTCGAATTTTAAAACAGATTAATTATTTTGATATGGTGGCAATACTTTTTGTTTTTCTGAATGAATGCTTGAACAGTGCATATTTTTTAATTTGTTGTTCATGAATGTTAAAATTGTCGGCTCTTGAAAGAATGATGAAAAAAGGAGAAATGCTATTGATAATCTGAAAAATCATAAAATTAATTCTTGAAGCAAGAAAAAGCAGTGAAAAGCTTGCAGAAAAAAAAGAGGCAAAAAATAAAAAAAAATAGAAAGAAAAAGCAAGCAGAAAAAGCCAATAGCCCTTTAAACCAAAAGGCAATGGTAAAATAAAAAGGATCCAAGGCTTTGAGTATCAGTAGATAGGAGGGCCCACAGGAATAAAATCCTGGCCTAAGCGGCTAAACCAAGCTGTCTCTAACCATGTGCTTGTGGCATGAAGGTGTCAAGTGAAAAGCTTGAGACTGAGCGGTTAAAGTCATGGTCCAAAACAATAAGAGTGTGCTTAAGAGCTCTGGACACCTCTAATTGGGGATTCTAGCAAAGCTGAGTCACAATCTGAAAAGGTTCACCCAGTTATGTGTCTGTGGCATTTATGTATCCGGTGGTAATACTGGAAAACAAAATGCTTAGGGTCACGGGCAAGACTCATAAAGTAACTATGTTCAAAAATCAACATGCTGAACTAGGAGAATCAATAACACTATCTAAATTCTGAGTTCCTATAGATGCCAACCATTCTAAACTTCAAAGGATAAAGTGAGATGCCAAAACTGTTCAGAAGCAAAAAGCTAATAGCCCCGCTCATCTAATTAAGACTGATCTTCATAAATGTTTTTGGAATTCATTGTATATTCTCTTCTTTTTATCCTATTTGATTTTCAGTTTCTTGGAGACAAGCAACAATTTAAGTTTGGTGTTGTGATGAGCGGATAATTTATACGCTTTTTGGCATTGTTTTTAGGTAGTTTTTATTATGTTTTAGTTAGTTTTTATTATATTTTTATTAGTTTTTAAATAAAAATCATATTTCTGGACTTTACTATGAGTTTGTGTATTTTTCTGTGATTTCAGGTATTTTCTGGCTGAAATTGAGGGACCTGAGCAAAAATCTGATTCAGAGGCTTAAAAAGGACTGCAGATAATATTGGATTCTGACCTCTCTGAACTCAAAGTGGATTTTCTGGAGCTACAAAAGCCCAATTGGCGCTCTCTCAATTGCGTTGGAAAGTAGACATCCTGGGCTTTCCAGAAATATATAATAGTCCATACTTTGCCTGAGATTTGATGGCCCAAACTGGCGTTCTAAATCAACATAAAAATTCCTGGCGTCAAAACGCCAGAACTGGCATAAAAGCTGGAGTTAAACGCCCAAACTGGCACAAAAGCTGGCGTTTAACTCCAAGAGAAGCCTCTACACGTGAAAGCTTCAATGCTTAGCCCAAGCACACACCAAGTGGGCCCAGAAGTGGATTTCTGCATCATTTACTTATTTCTCTAAATCCTAGGCTATTAGTTCTCTATAAATAGGACCTTTTGCTATTGTATTTTCATCTTTCAATCAATCTTTTAATCATGTTTTGATGATTGAACCCTCTTTGGGAGGCTGGCCATTCGGCCATGGCTAGACCTTTTGTTCTTATGTATTTTCAACGGTGGAGTTTCTACACCCCATAGATTAAGGTGTGGAGCTTTGCTGTTCCTCATGAATTAATGCAAAGTACTATTATTTTTCTATTCAACTCAAGCCTATTTCTTCTCCAAGATATTCATTCACACTCAAGAACATGATGAATGTGATGATTATGTGACACTCATCACCATTCTCACCTATGAACGCGTGCCCGACAACCACTTCCATTCTACATGCAAACAAGCTTGAATGTGTATCTCTTGGGTTTCTAATCTAAGATTGGAACCTTCGTGGTATAGGCTAGAATTATTGGTGGCCATTCCTGAGATCCGAAAAGTCTAAACCTTGTCTGTGGTATTCCGAGTAGGATCTGGGAAGAGATGACAGTGACGGGCTTCAAACTCGCGAGTGTTAGGCGTAGTGACAGACGCAAAAGGATCAATGGATCCTATTCCAACATGATCGAGAACCGACAGATGCTTACTGTGCGGTGACAGCACATTTGGACCATTTTCAATGAGAGGACGGGAGGTAGCCATTGACAACGGTGAAACCCAACATACAGCTTGCCATGGAATGGAGTATGAATGATTGGATGAAGACAATAGGAAAGCAGAAGTTCAGGAGGAACAAAGCATCTTCATACACTTATCTGAAATTCTCACCAATGAATTACATAAGTATCTCTATCTTATTTTATATTTTATTCATCTTTTAATTATCAATTCTCCATAACCATTTGAATCCGCCTAACTGAGATTTACAAGATGAGCATAGCTTGCTTCAAGCTGACAATCTCCATGGGATCGACCCTTACTCACATAAGGTTTATTACTTGGACGACCCAGTGCACTTGCTGGTTAGTTGTGCGGAGTTGTGACAAAGAGTTGAGATTACAATTGTGCGTACCAAGTTGTTGGCGCCATTGATGATCATAATTTCGTGCACCAACCTTGCAAAAGTTCAGCGACGCGTACGCATGGGCGATGCGTACGCATGACAAAGCCACGTGCTGGACGTATCAAAAATTGCTAGGGGCGATTTCTGTGCTGTTTTTGGCCCAGTTTCAATCCCGAAAAGCACATATTAGAGGCTGTAGAGTGGGGGAATCACATTGATTCATTCACACAACTTTCATTAACATAATTTTAGGTTTTAGATGTAGTTTCTAGAGAGAGAGACGCTCTCTCCTCTCTCTAGGTTTTAGGGTTCTTAGGTTTAATTCTTCCAAATTTTAGATTTCTATCTTAGTTTAAATTAGTTTCTCTTCTACTTTTATTTGTCTTAGCATTCTAGTCTATTTAATTCCCTTATTGATTATTTTATGTTCCCAATTTAGTTTATGAATTCTCATGTTAGATTTAATTTTCTATTTAATGCAATTTGAGGTATTTCATATTTATTGCTTCTTCTATTATTTGTGAGTCATCGATGTTTGCAATTGGTTATTTGGATTTAATATTCCTTGCTAGTTTTCTATGTTTTTATGTTGTGCCTTCCAAGTGTTTGATAAAATGCTTAATTGGATTTTAGTGTAGATTTCTCTCCTCTTGGCTTTGGTTGAGTAATTGGAGACTCTTGAGTTATCAAACTCCTTTGTTGACTGATAATTGAAATTCGCCAGTTGATTTGAATCCCTCTAAAGCTAGTCTTTTCTTAGGAGTTGACTAGGACTTGAGGAATCCAATTGATTCGTCCACTTGACTTTCCTTTATAGTTAGAGGTTAACTAAGTAGGAGCAATGGACAATTGATGTCACAATTGATAAGGATAGCTAGGATAGGACGTCTAGTTCTCATACCTTACCAAATACCAAGAGCTTTTCTTAGTTATTAATTCAATTCCTTGTTATTTACATTCCTTGTTCCACATTTTAAAAACCCAAAAAGATACTTTTCCATAACCAATAATAAATACACCTCCCTGCAATTCCTTGAGAGACGACCTGAGGTTTAAATACTTCGGTTTATTTTTATTGGGTTTGCTTTAGTGACAAAAAAAATTTGTATGAAAGGATTCTTTGTTGGTTTAGAAACTATACTAGCAACGAGACTTCAATTGTGAAATTCTAAACCGTCAAAAATCCGTTCATCATAGGTCGCAACCCACCTCGGTGAGTTATCTGGTTGGTGATAGGAGCAGAGGATTCGGATACTTCTTTTGAGTCTTTTGATTTATTTTGAATATGTCTCTCATTATTGTATTTTGTTTTGCCTAGAGGCTTGTATTTGTTAGAACAAAACTTCTATAAGCTGTTTTTACTATCGGTTGTTATGTATGGTCTATATATGGCTAGTCGGCTTAAACTCCGCGATCCGTGGCTAGTTTCTTATGATATTATATACTTACTTTTTGTTATATTACCTTTCTTTCTTGTGCTTTAAGTTAGTAGCTTCGATAGTACGTTTTGCGCCATTTCAAATTCTGATTTTGAGCTATATCCTTCATCGGGCTTCTAGATATTATTAATTCCTTCTATATATGATATGTATAAGCTTAGAACTGTCGTAACCTTTGATTAACCTTTGCTTTACGATGCAAGGTAAGGCTTAGGCTAATTAGGGTGTTACATTTAGTGGTATCAGAGCGGTTCATCCTTGTGAGCCTGAGGGATGGACCGATTGTGCTTCATTGCATACTCTGTGTGTCTTTTCTTTTATGCTATTAGGTTATCTACTTGATATCACATAGCATGCTTGTTTGTGAGTGCATGTTTGAGATAATTGAAGCACTAGGCTTTTGATATTGAGACTGATCACCTTGATATCAATTGTTTAGTGTAGACAAGAACCCCAATGGCCACTTACGGATGAGGTCGTATGCGTTCACGAGGAGAGAGTAAGAATGAGCGACCGGCCAATAACCATGCTGAGTTCATGGTGGCAATGGCGAATCTTGTGAACATCATGGGGGCTACCGCTACTGCGACTCTGCAAGCTGTGCAGAGGTTAGGCCAACCGGCCAAAAACGGAAACAGAAATGGTGAAGGAAATGCGAATGAGAATGCGGAAGGAAACGGAGATAACACGGGAGGCGCTCCGATGACCTTGGCGACCTTTCTCAAGGTTCATCCTCCGATTTTTTGAGGTTCAACTAATCCCACGAAAGCGAATAACTGGTTCCAAGCTATGAAATACGCACTGCAAGCACAGCATGTCCCGCATAACCAATACGTGGAGTTTGCTGCTTATCAACTTCAGGAAGAGGCCCAGCATTGGTGGTAAGCAGAGTGCCGCTTGTTACAGCTTCAAAACGCCGACGTTCCTTGGGATGTATTCCAAACGGCCTTCTACCAGAAGTATTTTCCTGAGTCTGCAAGGGAAGCAAAGGAGATAGAACTGATGCAACTGAAGCAAGGTTCTTTGTCTGTGGCAGATTACACAAGCAAATTTGAGAAACTTTGTAGGTTCTCTAGGGCGTGTCAGGGTGCCCCGGAGACCTATGAAAGTTGGAAGTGTATCAGTTACCAAAGGGGTTTGAAGGACGACATCATAACTGATGTGGCTCCTATGGAGATTTGTATTTTCTCTGATTTGGTGAACAAGGCAAGAGTGGTTGAAGAATATGCAAAAATAGTAGCCTCGTCAAAGGATACTTCTGGAGGAAATACTAGTAGGGAGCGTAACGATCACCTTGGACCAAGGGGACAGAACTTTAAGAGAAATGAACACACTCCTCAGCATCTGCGAGGTCAAGGGGATTTCAGAAGAAACAACAACGATCAGTTCCACATGGCAAAGGGAGATGGTCGATGCTACACTTGCGGATTACCAGGGCACCTTGCTAAGGACTGCCATAGAGGGAGGAACCGAGGTGTGGGTAGGAGTCAACAACCAGGCTGAGATTTTACTTTGGGTGCACGTGATGTGATGGGGTCGGATCCTCTGACGAAAGGTAAGCGTATGCTTTGAGTATTATATTGCCGGGACCTGAGGATAGCTTGGTTCTCTCTTTTGCAAAGTCGTCGTTAGGGTTACGGGAGCTTAGAGTTGTGTTGGGAGTAAACCATGGGAAAAGAAGGATTTTAGTGGTGGTAGCCGAGGATTTCGGACTTGTGATGACGAGTGATCAGAGTGGACGTACCGGGAGGGTCACCAGGCATGACTGGAAGTCTTGTCGGTACCCTGTATGAGTGATGGGTGCGGTTCAGCACTAGTGGCAACGGAAGTACCGACTGACGCCTTTACGGTTTCTAAATCATGATTTTTGCGGTTTTAAGGTTTAGAATGATTTTCAAAATCTGGTTTGGGGCTTTGGTTTAAACAATTTGGTTTTGAAACTAGGATTAGAACTTTTGATCAAATGACACTATTTAGAAAGGAAAAGTGAGTCCTAAAATTTTGTTCACTTGTGAATTTGGTTTGTAAATTTTAACTTATCCAAAAGTAATTCAAATGGAAAGGTTTTGATTTAAGGGTTTCAATGAATTTATGAAAATCATGCCTTAAAATGATTGATTTACAAATAAAAAGTTATTGATTCTTTTGATAAGGTTTTAACAATGGACTCACTTAAATTGAGCTTGTTTTTAAAGGTTTTGAAAAATACTACAAAAATCAATATTTGGGTTAAGAAAAAATTTCGAGGTCTTAACAACGATAATCAGAGTGACGCAACAGAAGCTGAGAGAGAATATCGACACGGTAGGACGATAGTGGACGAGATACTTGGGCAACTTGTTGGGTTGGCAACGTCGAAAATAAGATGCTTCGTGGAGAATATATATATATATGTATGTATGTATGTATGTATGTATGTATGTATGTATGTATGTATGTATGTATGTATGTATGTATGTATGTATGTATGTATGTGTATATTACATCGCGTGGCTCGGATTTTCGAGGGTGAAAATCTTTTTAAGGAGGGGAGGATGTAAGAACCCGAGTTTTCACAAATAAAATTATTTAAATACCCAAATTAAATTCCGGAAAGTTAGGATGAGAATTTAGGGATTTAAATATAATTTTTGGACTCAGTAGGTCCTTTCGAGTCAGAAAATGTGTTTTCTGTGAAAAAAAGTGAAGAACCGCGAACCGGCTGTCGAACCGGTTAAACTGGTTCAAGTCTGCTCGGTGCTGCGCGAGAAGCAGTGAAAACAGCCGAAAACCTTAGAAAAATATTAGAAATGGAAAACTGGGCATTAATTTTAAAGGTTTGGCCCGAAGTTAGGCCAAACGGGTTAAAAACGCCAACGGATTGGATCGGGCCCAAATTGGGCCCAAGCCCAACATATAAAAGGTTCATTAATGAACCCATTTCCAGTACACACACATAAACACAACACACCCATTCTGAAATAGAAAGGGGAGAAGAGGAAGAAGAAAACACTATTCACCCATCTCTTCTCTTCGCGATATCTCGAGCTACGGTACTTTGATTTGCGTGCCATCAGTGGCTACGCGTTTCTAGTAAAGAGCTCTACAAAACTCGTTTAAGAAACTGGTAAGGAAAGCTCAAATCCCTCTCAGCTTCTCTCTTCAAAATTTTGGGTTTATTAAGGCTTTGGGTTAAATAAGTTTTTGTGATTTTGGATGTTTAGGTTTGCTCTAATCCTTGCTTAGCATTAAATTTTTGCTATCAAATCTGTTGGAAAAGGTAAGAGCTACTAAACCCTTGTGATTTTATGTTTAAATGGAACCCTAGGTTGATTTGTGATGGTTTATGCATATATAGTTTGATTATTGTGAGTTTGGAGCTTGTTGGTGCTTGTTGGAGTTACATTGGTGGCTTACTTGTGGTGGAAAACTCAACTTGTGCTATTTTGAGATTTTGGTGCATATAGGGAATCGGCCAAGGTTTGGTTTTGGTCTCCTCTATGTAGTATATAATATTCATGGACACTTAGGCTAGTGACTCATAGGATAAGTTTGGATTTATGTGGTTGTTGATGATGGTTGGTTGATGTTGTATGTTGAGATGATATTGCTATGTTAAGAATTAATGATGATAAGATATGAAGCTTGATGATTTTGAATTATTGTATATTGTTGGATATGGATTTAAAGCATGAATGAGTTTGATTATGTGAATTGATAGAGATGAGGTAATGATTGGAATGTATTGGTGGAGGATTAATTTTAGAGTCATATATTTGAGGATTGATGGTTGAGAATGGTGGTTGGTAATCCTAGGAGGTAATATGTGTTATAAATGGGGGTTTGGTATTGAGCTAGTTGGATGTGGCTTGAGAATTGGTAATTTTGAGTATATGTGAATTTGGGTAAAGAGGGAATTTTGGTGAACTTTATTTGATCATAACTTTTGCCTCAGTTTTTGAAATTGATTTAAATTTGTTTAGAATTAAAGATCTTTGAAAACCCTTTAAATTGATATAAAGTTTGTGAAAATTGGAATTTTGTAAAGGAAGTTATGATCATTCAAAGTTGGTGTTGAAAATCTGAAATTATGCAGAGTTGAAGAATTTCAGGATTTCTTATATGTGTGTATGCACAGCCTTGTGCTAACGCACAGTCCTATAAAATTCCTATTATGTGCGGGCGCACAGACCTGTGCGTACGCACAGGCAGGAAAAGGCTCTCGGGTTGCAGCATTAGCACAGCTTGTGCGCGCGCACATCAATGAAGGATTGCGACCTGTGCGGACGCACAGCCTGTGCGCACGCACAAGTCGGGAAGGATCGTCTGTTGGGAGCGCTAGCACACCCTGTGCGAGTGAACAAACCTTACAAGTTTTTATACCTATGCGTACACACACTCATATGCGTACGCACACTTTCAAAATTTTCCTGGGCGTCCGCACGCACACCCCTGTGCGGACGCACACACCTTGTTCCATAAATTTTAACTTTGTTTTCAACTATTTCACCTTTCCAACAAGGTTGTAAGCTTCTGTCACACCATTTTAAGACTCTTGAGCTTTTTTTAGAGCGTTGAAATATGGGAAAGGTCCTAGGGGTTTAAGTTGAGTTTTCCTTTGAAAAGTTAGCAAACGGAGGTTAGGTTTCTGGTGCATTGCTGATGCGTGAGCATCTTATCTATCTTTTCCTTATGAATTTGCACTTGAATTGCCAAGTTTAATCAAAATTTAAATATCTTTTAGCCACTATGGATGCTACTTTGAGTTGTGCACAATTCTATATATTTCAAGTAGCATTTGGATGGATTTGACGGAGTTTTGTAGCAGAAAAGGGAGAAAGCGAAAGATGCTGTCAATCCTGACCTCTTTGCACTCAAACAAGAATAACTTGAGCTACAAAGGTCCAATCGACGTAATTCCAATGGCGTTGGAAAGCTAACTTCCAGGGCTTTTCAACTATATATAATAGTTTATACTTCTTTTCCAGAAACCTCTGCCTCCTCCACATTGAACTTGGCCCCTGCCAAGTTCAGCGTGGAACTTGAAAGCTCCCAGGGAAGCACGCGCCACATCCCACACTGAACTTGGAAAAAGCCAAGTTCAGCGTGGACTCAAAGGGAAACAAGCAAAACGTTGTTGCCTCCGCGATGCTAAACTTGGGAATTTCCAACTTCAGCGTGGACTCAAACCTATGTGCACAAGACTCCACTGTATCATCCACGCTGAACTTGGGAAAAGCCAAGTTCAGCGTGGACCTCGACATCTCCAGTGGTCCCCATTCACTCCAACAAAGGCTACACGCAGAATTTAATGTATTTTTTATTAAACTTTTATTATTTTTATAATTAGAAAAAGATATTATTTAGTTTTTAGGAAATATATTTTACATTAATTATGATTAGATATAAAAGGGAAAAGAATCAACCCTTCAGGCTCATCTCTTCTCTTCTACCTCATTCCGCAATTTACAGTTTTTCAGAATCCTTATTTTTTCTCTGAACCATGAGCAACTAAACCTCCACTGTTAAGGTTAGGAGCTCTGTCTATTGTATGGATTGATACTATTATTTTTCTATTTTAATTCATGTACTGATTTATATTTCAAGAATTGTTTTTGTTATTTATCTTATGAATTTGGGTGGAATGGAAGTATGACCATTGTTCTAATTGAGTTCTTGTATAACTTGGAAAAGCGCTTTACTTGAACAACAGCTTGAAAACATATTCTCCTAAATTTCTAATTATCTGGACTTAACGGGATACGTGACATATAATCCTCTTATATTTGGGTAATTAGAATTTTTGTGGCATATAACTAGAATTAAACTTCACCCTCTAATTGGAATTAAGTGACCAAGGAATTGGCGGTTGATGAATTTTAGAAGAGACTAAAAAGGTCTAAAGAATTAGAGTTTAGTCACAAATAGTTTTCCATGAATTGAATCTTGCATGATTAAAATAGTCAGTAATAAAAGTCAATCCGGAAAATAGATAACTCTGAAGTCTTAACTATTTCTCCATATATTATTTATAACTTGTTTACTGCTTGCTTTCTGATATTCTGAATTTATTGTTAATGCTTTTGAACTCTCAAAACACCATTTTCTGCTTGTCTGACTAAGTCAATCACTTAACCATTGTTGCTTGATCCATCAATCCTCATGGGATCGACCCTCATTCATTTGAGGTACTACTTGGTACGACCCGGTGCACTTGCCGGTTAGTTTGTGGGTTATAAATTCCGCCCTAAGTTTTTGGCGCCGTTGCCGGGGATTGATTGTGATTGACAACTACTAGTTATTTGATTGCTTAGATTAGGCGCTTTAGCTTTAATTTTATTTCAACTTTGCTTTAGTATTTGCGAAAAAAATACAAAAAAATTTAAATAAATAAATAGCACTAATATTTTTCCTTAATTTCTGAAATTAAGTTTGGTGTCACCTAGTTAATTTCATTTTAATTTTCTTGTTTATTTTCCCTGTTATTTTTCGAAATTTTTTTTGTCTAATTTCAGTTATCATTTTCGAATTTTTTCTATTTTATTTATTTAGTATTTCTATTTTATTATTTTACACAGGTTACCTCACTAGGAGTTCTCTACAATCTGACGTAGAGAATTCCATCTTTTCTTGTCTTATGTCTGTTTATGAGCAGGAATAGGGACAAGGAACCTCTGTTAGACTTTGATCCTGAACCTGAAAGGACTTTTAGGCGACGTTTACAACAAGCAAGACTTTACAAGGCTACAGAGTCCAACATGGATCATAATAATCATGCTACTAATGCCAATGTGGAAAATCCAATTAGGAATGAAGAACCTAGAAGAGTGCTTGGCTCTTACACTGCTCCCAATGCAGATCTTTATGGAAAAAGCATTGTGGTGCCTCCTATAGCTGCGAACAATTTTGAACTGAAGCCTCAACTTGTCACTCTTATACAACAAAATTGTCAGTATCATGGACTTCCTCATGAAGACCCAAATCAATTTATCTCTGATTTTCTGCAGATTTGTGATACTGTGAAGACCAATAGAGTGAATCCTGAGGTGTACAAACTCATGCTCTTCCCATTTGCTGTGAGGGATAGAGTAAAACTGTGGTTAGATTCTCAACCCAAGGAGAGTCTGGATACTTGGGACAAGGTTGTCACTGGATTTTTGACAAAAAATTTTTCACCTCAAAAGCTTACTAAGCTAAGGGTCGAGGTTCAGACTTTCAGACAGAAAGAGGGTGAGACCCTTTTATGAAGCTTGGGAAAAGATTCAAGCTACTGACTAGGCAATGCCCTTCGGACATGTTCTCTAGATGAACTCAGCTGGATATCTTTTATGAGGGCTTATGTGAAATGTCCAAGATGCGCTTGGATAATTCTGCAGGTGGTTCTTCGCACATGAAGAAGACACCAGAGGAGACTACTGAGCTTATTGAGTTAGTTGCTAACAACCAATACTTATATTCCTCTAACAGGAATCCTGTGAACTCTCAGACCTCTCAAAAGAGAGGCGTGTTGGAAGTGGAAGCTGTTAATGCTCTTCTTGCTCAGAACAAGCTTATGTCTCAACAAATAAATTTACTTACTCAACAATTGAGTGGAATGCAAGTTTCAGCTGTCAACACCCAAAATCCACATCAAGAGGTCCCTTATGACATGACAGGTAATTTTATGCAAAATGAAAATTATAATTATGCTCAATCTTCTTCTGAACAGGTCAATTACATGGGGAGTGCTCCTAGAAATCCCAATAATGATCCCTATTCTAAGACCTACAATCAGGGGTGGAGAAATCACCCAAATTTTGGGTGGAGCGAGCAACCTCAGAGGCCACATAATTTTAATAATAATTCTCAGGGTGGTTTTCAACAGAATAATTTTAATAACCACCAGTTTCAGTCATCTCAGCAAGCAACTTCTCAGCCCCAGCAAAACAATGATTTAGAAGCAATATTGGTAAGTTTTAGACAGGAAACCAGAGCATCAATCAAGAACTTGGAGATTCAGATGGGTCAATTAGCCACAAAAGTTAATGAAATTGATCAGAGGACCACTAATAGCCTTCATGGTAACACAATTCCAAACCCAAGAGAGGAATGCAAGGCTATCACCTTAATAAGTGGAGAAGTGGCAAGTACGGAAGCACAAGTTAATGAGAAGCCAGTTGAAAAAGAAGCTCCAGAGGAGAAGAAGGAAGAAGTAGAGCACGTCCCTCCAAAGCGTGCAGACAACCCATTGCCAGACTCCTTGACACTTATCCTACATTGCCAAAGGCTCCTGAATACAAGCCTAAAATGCCATATCCTCAGAGACTTCAAAAAGAGACCAAGGACAAGTAGTTTTCAAAGTTCTTGGAAGTTTTCAGAAAGTTGCAAATCAATATTCCTTTTGTTGAGGTTTTGGAGCAAATGCCTCTCTATGTCAAGTTCATGAAGGAGCTGTTGTCAAAGAAGAAACCTTTAAGGGAGATGAGACAGTGGTCCTGACTAAGGAATGCAGTGCCATAATTCAGAATAACTTGCCAAGAAAGATGCCAGATCCAGGGAGCTTTCAAATTCCATGCACCATTGGGAGCACAACCTTTGAGAAAGCGTTATGTGATCTGGGAGCAAGCATCAATTTAATGCCCTTGTCTATGATGAAGAAGCTGCAAATCCAAGAGGCACAACCCACAAGGATAGCATTACAGATGGCAGACAAATCTATAAAGCCTGCATACGGATTAGTGGAGAATATCTTGGTCAAAGTGGGTAAGTTCTTCCTCCCAGCAGATTTTGTGATTCTTGATACAGGGGAGGATGAGAATGCCTCTATAATTCTAGGAAGACCATTCCTAGCCACTGGAAGAGCTCTAATTGATGTGGAAGAAGGTGAATTAGTGCTTAGAGTGCATAATGAGCAACTAGTCCTTCATGTCTTCAAAGATATACATTCAACAGGTGAAGAAGAGAGGTGCATGCAAACTGAGCTTATTGATCCAAACCTTCAAGAATCCCCTGATGATGCACAGCAGAAATTGCAACTCAAACCTCCTTTAGTGACAACCAATAAAATTTCTCCTAATATCAAACCTAAGTTTGGTGTCGGAAATGCATCATCCACCAAAGAGGAGGTCCCCAAAAAGAAGAAAGTACCCAGGGGATGGAGAAACAAAAGGATCTCCACTGAAGGTTTCTCCCCAGGAATAAAAGTGGTGTTGACTAGCAATCTAGTGTGGATTTATACAGTAAACAGAATCCTCTCTCTGGAGCATATTGAGCTAATTTATGGAGACACAGGAAAGAAGTTCAAAGTAAGGGGTGAAGAGCTGAGCCCCTATGATCCTCCTCCTTAGAAGAGCTGGCCGTCAAGCTAGTGACGGTAAAGAAACGCTTGTCGGGAGGCAACCCGATGATTTCGTATCCTTAGTTATTTTTTCGTTGCGTTGATTATATTACTTGTTTGATTTTTTATTGAGTTTCTACTGTTTTTCATTGTTTTACTTGTGTTTTGATCATGCAGATATTTTAAAACAGGAACCAGACATTTAGAAAAATTTTTGAACACTCTGGAGGAGGTTGATTCTGCCAGTTCCACGCTGAACTTGGGATTTTCCAAGTCTAGCGTGACATGTGCGTGTAATTTGGAAGGGAGTCTCTGCCAGTTCCACGCTAAACTTAGAATTTTCCAAGTTTAGCGTGGTTAGAAGCGTGCAAGGAGGGAGTTCTTACTGCCAAATCCACGCTGAACTTGGAAACTTCCAAATTCAGCGTGGCCAACGACGTCAATTAGCGTACACCAAGACTAGACTCCACGCTGAATTTAGGCTACACCAAGTTCAACGTGGAGATGCCAAATCACAACAAATCTTACCCAAATCCCCCATCTTGGTCCCCACATCTCTCTCAACTTTTCCTGATCCCCTGCCCCTTATTCATTCCCCATTTACTCTTTTTCTCCTTTTCCCAACCTGTACCCCAGCTCAAAAACCCCTTCCCCACACTATGATACCCCCTTTGACCATATACCCCCCATTCTCAAAGCCTCACCCATGACCCCTTCCCTCCTGAATCCAACACACCCTGCACCCTTCCATTAAACCTGACCCCCAACCCCTTCTATATATGTAACCAACCACCCCCCATCCCCTTATATATCTACGTTTCCCATTATATATATATATATATATATATATATATATATATATATATATATATATATATATATTACTACCCCCCCCTTATATTTATATGTACGTCCCCCCTAGTTTATATATATATACACACACACGTTCCCCCCCCCCTCCCTTTTATATATATAAGTAAATAAATCAATAAATAAATCATTCTATATATATATAATAAAAAAACACAAACTATAAAAGGAAAATAAAATAAAATAAAATAAATTATAAACTCTATATATATCTATATATATTTTAATTATTTTACTTTCTCTTATCCTTTTATTATTCTATTTTTTTACACTAATATTTGTCTTTACTCCTCCGTCTGTCTTTTTATGTTTCTCTCTGTTTTCAGTTCTTCTTTGCTTGAGGACAAGCAAACTTTTAAGTTTGATGTCGTCGCTTCGCTTGTGGATTTTCTGTTTATTTTAATGACACCAAAGGGAGGCGAATCATCTCCACGGAGGAGCACAGCCAGAAGAATGAGATGGCCACTAGGATAACTGAGGTGGTTAAGTTCCTTTCATTCTATATTTTTTTCCGTTCTTATTATGTTATATTCCTATTTTCTACTATTTTTGTTATTGCATGATCAATTGTTATTTCAATTCCTAGGTTTTAGTTTAATTTATTGTCTATTTTATTATTTGATTTCTTTTTATGCTGAAAAAGAGTGTCTCATGTATTGCTCACTGAGCTTGAAAATCAAAAGAAAAGAAAGAAATGATATAATGCATGAAAAGAGTGAGTTTATATTTAAGATTAACCTTATTTACTTAAATTTGGTGGTACTATTTGTAATTCTAAATGAATGACATAAATAGTGCATATTTTAATTTGAATCAAGAGATGTTGATGTATGAGGAACGGGGATTTAGAGAATTATTATGAGTTCTCTGAAGTAAACAAAAGCTTAATCCTTGAAGCAAAAAAAAAAAAAAAGAGCAAGGTCCAAGGCTTTGACCATCAATGACTAGGGAGGTCTGACATGATTAAAAGCTCAAAGAATTATTTTCCTAGTTATATGATTGTGGTATTCTTGTTTCAAGTAACCTTTGAGACAGAATATTTAGAGTCGTGACCAAATGCATTCAGCAGAGTACGCCAAAGGCTTTGAGCACCACTGTCTGGAAGAAAAAAAATCAAAATTTAGAAAGAGTTTCCCAGTCAAGTGCTCGTGCTGTTTCTGTGTCAAGTAAAGCTTGAAACAAAACATTTAAAGTCACGGCTAGGTTCAAGGTGCAAAGCACCAAAGAAAAGAGAATTAAAGTAAATTTTGCTGTGTTCAAGGATTAACTGGAGTATAAAGATTAGAGAATTCATATTATGATCTGAATTCTAATTCCGAATGACACTGACATTCCTCTGATTCAAGGGAGAGCAAGATGCCAAAACTGTTCAGAGTTACAATGAATAAACCCCATTTTAAGAATAGACTTGAGCATGACTAAACTCTCACTTCTCATGCAAATTCACAATTTAATCATGCACTTATTTCAGTTGCTTGAGGACAGGCAACAATTCAAGTTTGGTGTTGTGATGCGTGAGCATCTTATCTATCTTTTCCTTGTGAATTTGTACTTGAATTGCCAAGTTTAATCAAAATTTAAATATCTTTTAGCCACTATGGATGCTACTTTGAGTTGTGCACAATTCTATTTATTTCAGGTAGCATTTGGATGGATTTGACGGAGTTTTGTAGCAGAAAAGGGAGAAAGCGAATGATGCTGTCAATCCTGACCTCTTTGCACTCAAACCGGAATAACTTGAGCTACAAAGGTCCAATTGACAATATTCCAACGGCATTGAAAAATTAACTTCCAGGGATTTCTAACGATATATAATAGTACATACTTCTTCTCCAGAAACCTCTGCCTCCTCCACGTTGAACTTGGCCTCTGCCAAGTTCAGCGTGGAACTTGAAAGCTCCCAAGGAAGCACGCGCCACATCCCACGCTGAACTTGGAAAAAGCCAAGTTCAGCGTGGACTCAAAGGGAAACAAGCAAAATGATGCTGCCTCCACCACGCTGAACTTGGGAATTTTCAAGTGCAGCGTGGACTCAAACCTATGCACACAAGACTCCACTGTATCATCCAGTGGTCCCCATTCACTCCAACAAAGGCTACACGCAGAATTTAATGTATTTTTTATTAAACTTTTATTATTTTTATAATTAGGAAAAGATATTATTTGGTTTTTAGGAAATATATTTTACATTAATTAGGATTAGATATAAAAGGGAAAAGAATCAACCCTTCAGGCTCATCTCTTCTCTTCTACCTCATTCTGCAATTTACAGTTTTTCAGAATCCTTATTTTTTCTCTGAACCATGAGCAACTAAACCTCCACTGTTAAGGTTAGGAGCTCTGTCTATTGTATGGATTGATACTATTATTTTTCTATTTTAATTCATGTACTGATTTATATTTCAAGAATTGTTTTCGTTATTTATCTTATGAATTTGGGTGGAACGGAAGTATGACCCTTGTTCTAATTGAGTTCTTGTATAACTTGAAAAAGCGCTTTACTTGAACAACAGCTTGAAAATATATTCTCCTAAATTTCTAAGTATCTGGACTTAACAGGATATGTGACATATAATCCTCTTATATTTGGGTAATTAGAATTTTTGTGGCATATAACTAGAATTGAACTTCACCCTCTAATTGGAATTAAGTGACTAAGAAATTGGCGGTTGATGAATTTTAGAGGAGACTAAAAGGGTCTAAGGAATTAGGGTTTAGTCACATATAGTTTGCCATGAATTGAATCTTGCATGATTAAAATAGTCAGTAATAAAAGTCAATCCAGAAAATAGATAACTCTGAAGCCTTAACTATTTCTCCATATATTATTTACAACTTGTTTACTGCTTGCTTTCTGATATTCTGAATTTATTGTTAATGCTTTTGAACTCTCAAAACACCATTTTCTGCTTGTCTGACTAAGTCAATCACTTAACCTTTGTTGCTTGATCCATCAATCCTCGTGGGATCGACCCTCATTCACCTGAGGTACTACTTGGTACTACCCGGTGCACTTGCCGGTTAGTTTGTGGGTTATAAATTCCGCACCAATTGCGGATGAGTTAGTTGAGAGAGAAGGAAGAGTGGTGCATATGGTGATTGTTGACAATGAATTGAGAAGGTGATGAACTAATGAGCTCGGAATGGAAGTGATGAATTGATGATGGTTATGATGAGTTGAGGACTCAAGGAGGAATGATGATCTCGTTGAATAATGAGAGTGTGTCAGACACTATATTATTGGGTCAAGTATGATAGTATGTAGTGTATTATGTCCCTGGGATTGAATTATGATTGATAATATTTTCTATTACAAGAGTGTGTCAGGCACTGTATCCTTGGGTTATGCATGCAAGTGTGCCCGGCACTATATCCGTGGGTGAATAGCATGTGCCCGACACTATATCTGTGGGTCAATAGAGTGTGCCCGACACTATAATCGTGGGTGTGGCAGAAAAGCGACATCCCAAAGGATATGTCGGGTTGGCAATTATGGACCGACAAGTGATATCACGAGCCAATAGGATAGACATTCATCATGTGCATTTTCTATCTGTTTGTATGATTTGCCGACTTGAAATTATATGCCTAAATGAATAACATGCCTATTTGCTTACTTGAACTACTTGCTCTATACGCTTCTACTTGTGTTTTACTTGCTTGCATTAATTGTGTTTGTCTGGTGCTGAGGAGATTAGGTAGGCGGTGGCGAAGGGATCGCATGGAGGATAGGTTGGTGAAGGCTGTGGGACAGCGGTATTTAGTTAGAATAGAAATCCCTTAAGCTAGAATATCATGTTTAGTTATGCTTATTTGGTTTAGAATGCTTTAAGTTTGAATCTTGTGATGGATATGGAGTCTAGGATTGCCTTTGGCGTCCCGGGTCTTATATCCTACATCACTAGGCACTGTTAACATACTGAGAACCTCCGGTTCTCATACCATATTTCTGTTGTATTTTTCAGATGTAGGTCGCAACCCACCTCGATGAGTTGTCTGGTTGGTGACAGGAGCGGAGGATTCGGATACTTCTTTCGAGTCTTTTGATTTATTTTGAATATGTCTCTCATTTTTTTTATTTTGTTTTGCCTAGAGGCTTGTATTTGAGAGAACAAAACTTGTATAAGCTGTTTTTACTATCGATTGTTATGTATGGTCTGTATATGGCTAGCCAGCTTAAACTCCGCGAGCCGTGGCTAGTTTCTTATGATATTATATACTTACTTTTTGTTATATTACCTTTGTTTTTTGTGCTTTAAGTTAGTAGCTTCGATAGTACGTTTTGCGCCATTTCAAATGCTGATTTTGAGCTATATCCTTCATTGGGCTTCTAGATATTATTAATTCCTTCTATATATGATATGTATAAGCTTAGAACTGTCGTAACTTTTGATTAACCTTTACTTTACGACGCGAGGTAAGGCTTAGGCTAATTAGGGTGTTACAGTTTTGATTATAAATAACTTTTTTACATGTCAAGCGACATGTGGCGTGCCATTTGTCACTGATCTGACACGTCAACCAATCATCTTGTGACACGTGGCATTAACCCACCATGTCATCATGCCACGTGGCATTTAACGTGACACGTCATCATCCAACTGATGGAATGACTAATGTGACCAAGTTGTGTATCTTTTGGGAATGATTTCGATTAATTTTGTCTTTCTAAGACTAAAATAGAGATCGAAATATCTTTTAGAGACGATTTTGACTATTAACTCTTGAAAAAAATGATAATTTATTTTCTTATTAGACGCATGCAGCCAAGCACCCTCGTTCATTTTTATCAAGAAGCTAATTAAGGACATTATATTATGGCATGTTGTGAGGCACTACTTTCACAGCCAGAAATACTCTTTTTTTTTTTTTTATAATTTGTAATGGTGTATCCTTGTCATTGATGAATTAAATTAAACAAGGATTTAGTATTTTTAAGCAACTCAAAGGGCGGTTAGGTAATATTTTACATCAAATGCATCTTTGGGACTTAATTAGTACAGCTAGACGCACATGTAACTACTAATTAATCATATATTAGTAGTAATAATTTAGTATACTATTATCCAAAAATGTTTATATAACATACCAACCGTCTAAGTCCTAACTTTTTAAAATGCGAATGGACTTAGCTGTTTTATACTTTAAAAAAATGAAAAATATTTTTATATTTTTAATTAGTTGATAATTTATTTATTTTTAAAATAAAAAAAATTAAAAACTTAATTATCGTTTATTATTATTATTATTATTATTATTATTATTATTATTATTATTATTATTGAATTAAAAAATTAATAAGATTATGAAAATTAAATTTTTTATAGATCTGATAAAATTAGATGTTCAAAAATTTAAGTGTTCAACCGAAACTCAATTGAAATTGAATTAGATATAATAAAATAATATATTTATATAAAAAATATATATTTCTTTTAAAAAATTTTTTGTATATTATTATTTTAAACCGATTAACCGTTAAAAAATCATACCGGTTCAATAGGTTAAATCAAATTTTTAACCAATTTTTCTAGTTTTTTTATCAGTTTATTGCTAGCTTTTTTTACTTTAACCGAATTAATTTGGTGACCGACTTGATTAATCTCGTTGAATCAACCCGTTTCGATTAGATTTTTAAAACTATAGAAATTAGTAGGATAATTTACCGAAATTTACTAGGTGACCTGTAGTCAACTTCACATGAAGCTGTTTCTAAATTAATGACACGTGTTATTATTTGGTTTGATAAAAAAATCAATTTATTTTATACAAATAATTTTTTTGAAAAAATCAGTTCGAATAAATCAAATAACCATCTTTTAATGATTTTTTTTTCAATTCTTTCTGCGTATTATTTCTAAATGATGAATTTGGTACGTTCTTTTCCATCCTTCTTGACCAAATTTGTTTCTTTAAATTTATCTTTTACTTTTATTTATTTAATTCTGGTAAATCTATGTATACAGAATTGTTTGAAAATGTAAAATTTGGTATTTTGAACAAAAAAAAAAAGCCTCACATCTTTTTGTTTGTATAGGATGACAAAGGAAAAAAAAATAGGAATCAGAATGAAAAGAAAAAAATTAGGGTTCACATGGAAGGAGAAATCGAGTTTACTATACAAATAAAAGTTCATAAATAGTACCATCTTTTTCTATTTCGTCCTAAATATCAAATAATGTGATGAAATGAACAGTTATGTATTTATTAAATGATTTTTATTATTCATAAAGAATTGAATAAAAACAAAAATTAAAAATATATTTGAAATAAGAAATTTGATTTAAAAATACAAATAAGAAGAATATACTCGATCAATTAAAAATTTGAGATTAGTTCTCAAAAATTGAAAGAGAACGAATTTTAAAAGTATAACAAAGAAAAAGAGAATAAAAAGTGCCACAAATTGAGCCTCTTTGAGTTTTGGAAAGTGTTTTTTCTTTCAATTCAACTATGAACTATCACTATAGCAGTTAATTTCGGCCAACAAATATTGAATTGCATTGGTCAAACAAACTTACTCGAACAAAACAAAAACCAATAGAGACGAAAACTACTTCAGATCTTGTTGCAAGTGATCGTTTATTCTCTTGGCTAATCCAGATTTGCCAAAGAGATTTGCACTTGATGATGCTCCGCTCTCAACAAATATAATCATCAAGCATTCTACACTTGTGATCCAATTCTTGGTTACACTTATTATCCATTTCTTGAATAAAGTCACGTTTCATAATTGTTGTTTATTAGTTTAATTAAGAACGATTATGAATCTATATTTGTTTGGGTCATTGCTTAGAATGAAGTAGATGTATATAATACTAATTATATATTGTGCAAGACTGCAAGGTTCAATATTTAGCTCATTACATGTAACTACTGTATATTTTGTTTGCAATGGTTGAAAACAGAAACTCCTAAGTCCTAAGGGCAACGGATTTTAGTAATTTTGGCTAATATTTGATCGGTATAAATATTAAATTATTTTTAATAAATAAATTTTATTAATTTATGTGTGTAAATTTTAATAATATAAATGTAATTTGTATTGATTAATATGTATAAATTTTGATAAATATAGATATAAATTATATATTTTTTGTGTACAAATTTTTGTAACGATAAGTATAAATTATTACGAATAAGTACTGACCCAAAATGACAATATTTAATGGACATATAACATTGTTAAATTAAAAATAAATAATACCACTATAATCTAATTTATTATGTGTCATATTTTTATTATTATTTTATATGTATTATTCAATTAAATAAATAATATAATAAATTTACTTATTAAATTTAAAGATTTATTATTATTATTATTATTATTATTATTATTATTGTTATTATTATTATATATTCAGTCTAGTTATATATCCAAGCGTTTTTGCTAATTAGATCCAATTAAGTTGACTCAAATTCAACGAAAAATTTATTCACAGAAGTTATCAGTTGGTTGAAATTAAATAATTGTGAATTATTATTAGATTATATCTTGGAGTATTTAATTATTTAATTTGGTTAAGGACTTTGTTACTGTGAAAGGCTTCTTGATTGTTAAATGTTAATTTGAGTTTATGTTTAATGGTTAATCAATATAGAAATAGGTGTTGTTGGAAAGAAAAAATTGTCCACAAGATTCAGTATGATAGCTACCCAAAGCGTCCCTTGGTGACGCCAACAAGATTGACTTCTAAAGATGATTCTTCTTTCGACTTAACTAGTAACTAATATTATAGCAGTGAATTTCAGCTAACAAGTATTGGATTGGTCAAACAAACTCACTCGAACAAAACATAAACCAAAAGAGGCGAAAACAACTTCAGATCTTGTTGCAAATGCTCGTTTGTTCTTGGTTACCTGATTATCCATTTCTTGACTCCAAAGTTCCCAATCCATAACAAGGTTCCCAAAACATAACAAGCTGCAAATTATAGATTGAAAACTATACTTTTAGCTTAAAAGTTTTAATAAAGTTAACACTTAAGAATAAAGTTGAAGGATAATTTTACTTTCAGCTATATATATTTAGACAGAATATTATTTATTTATGAAATTATATTGCAGCCAACTAGCTATGAATGATTAGTCTGTACTAATGTAATAAATTTGATAAATGTTTGTCATAATATCGTGTGGGGGTATATATATATAATTCACCAAATATGAATTCAGTAGGAATTATACATGTTGTAATAAAGTTTCGAGGAAAAATCAGAATCATGGCTGTTAAGGAGCAAAAGTTAACATACAGAATTACAGATACAGCAATGTATTTAATTGCTGCTTGTTCCACGTCTTCTTGCAAATAACCCTCTTTGAAGAATTCACTCTTATGCAGAAATTGCTAAGCTCATCATCGGATTCTGAATTGAGTTCCGACGGCACCTTGAATATAGTAGCGGATCAATCCATATCAGAGTCATTAGCAGGTGCTATGAGCACTTTATAGTCCAATGAGCAATGACACATCCAGAAAAAAGCATCATTGTAATAGAAACCAAAATTATATAACACATCTAGCATTCCTTAACAAAAAGAATGAAACTCTACATTCAACCCCATGGGGCTATTATGAACCTGAAATCATCTGCAAATAGGAATTTTGACTTGGATTGAAACTGATGCATCAGCACATGGTTGTAGATGTGTAGTATTAAGACTGGTGCTTATAACTCGTCAAAATTTAAGCATCAGGGAAGAATTTGCTTAAGATCTACCAGAAGAGCTTGATCCAGAAGCAACAGCAGTGTATGGATTCAAGAAATCCCTTCTTCTGCCATCTTCTCTCTCAATTTAGAGGCTTCATTAAGATCACCAATTCTACAGTAACCACCGATTAGTATGTTATAGGTAACAGCATTAGGAACTAAGCCCTTGCGATGAAGTTTAGCAAAAAGTCTATGCGCTCGACCCATATTTCCTAATTTGCACAAACCATTTATTAGTGCATTGTATGTAGTGATATTTGGAATAATCCCTCTTCCCAGCATCTCATCCCTTAAGTTGAAAGCATCATCCACATTGCCAGCCATGGAATAAGCATGAATTAAGGTGCAGTATGTGAAATTATCAGGAAGAAAGCCTCTAGATGACCATGTTGACAAAAAACTTCTTGCTTCCTCAACCTTCCCAGATTTACAAAGCCCTGCAATAGCTATGTTGTACATAATGTTATTTGGAAGAGAATTACACATATCACTTTTATCAAGGGAATCGACAATTTTCCGAGCTTCTTGACTTATGATGTCATTTTCAACAAACTTATCAGAACAATTATGAATTGTAAGAAGATCAAAATCCACCATTTTGTCCAGAATCACAGTTGCTTCGTTGATTCTGTCAAACTTATAAAGGCTGCTAACAATTTTGCTACAGATCACCAAATTAGGCGTGAAACCCATTTCAATCATCTCAGAATATAAATTAAAAGCTTTATCTAGCTTCCCCTCGTCACACCATCCAGAAATTAGGCTTCCATAGGTAACAGCATTTGGTGATAATCCAATTGTTTGCATCTCAACAAGGAGATTAGCGACATCGTTAGACTTCTTAGACTTAAAAAGTCCATCAATAAGGGAATTGTACATTTCGATGGACGGAGAAATTGCTTGTCTTTCCATTACAGCTTTAATTCTAAATGCTTCAAGAATATTACCACTTTTACAATAGCCATCACTCAGGGTCCTATATGTTATTTCATCTGGTAAACATCCAAGTTCCTCCATCCTAATTAAAATAGCCACTGCTTCAACCATTTTCCCCATCTTACATAATCCATTAATCATCGTATTGAATGCAACTGTGCTTTTAGTGAATCCCCTGCCTAAAATTTCTTTCCACACCCTCATAGACCTCTCCAAGTCTCTCATTTTGAGAAAGCAATCAAGAAGTGTACAGTAGCTGACCTCATTGGGAGCCACACCTCTTTGTATCATTGAATTCCAAAGGCACAAAGCATCGTCATATAAACCCACACGAACCAATCCCTTCAGAACAGTATTGTAGGTCACAACCGATGCACTAATACCTTCACGCAACATCTCTTCACAGAACATAAATGCTTTACTTATTTCCCCTTCTCTGCAGTATCCATCTAACAATGTATTATAGCTATAAGAATCTGGCCTCAAATTCCAACATGACATATTCCTGAACACTTCCTCAGCTTTGCAAACCTGGCTGTGCTTACAATACCCATTAATCAAAGAATTACAGACAAAAATATTCATTTTCAATCCAGCCCTCAACATCTCATCTCGAATCCTAACAGCATCATCCATTTTTCCCACCTGACAATACCCATCCACAAGAACACCGTAAACACGTTCATCCACAACCAGCATCTCATCCTCCTCCACATCACGAAGCACCCTTTCTGCTTCTTCCAACCTAAATTTCTTACAATAACCTTTCATCAACAATGTACAAGAAACCACATTCCTCAAAATCCCTTTTTCCAACATCAAACCAATCACCCTTTCAGCACCTTCTACATCCCCCACATTAACATACCCATTAACTAAAGCATTGTAGGTCACAACATTAGTCTCAAATCCCATCCTTTCCATCTTCTCCACAAACTCTACAGCCCGATCAAGCTTTCCCTCGCAACAATGCGCATTCACAACAATACTACACATGTACACATCTGGCACAATCCCCATCCTCTCAATCTGCTCGAAAACCATCAAAGCAATGCTTCCTTCATTGGTACTAACCAACTTGCCCAGCAAGAAATTGCAGGACCTCAAACTCGGGGTCCTACCCAACCTTCCCATTTCATCAAACACATGGAGTGCAGCCTTAGTCATCCCTTTCTCCGTAAAAACCTTAAGAATCATGTCAAAAACCACAGGCGAAAACCTAAATTCCCGGTAAACGGCAACTATCTCATCCCAAACTGCGAACGTCCAGTAATTGTTCTTGCAATATAGAGATACAAGCTTGTGCAGAAATGACCGCGTTTCGGGGTACATTCTGGCTCGGGCAAGAATATGGGCAATGAGACAGTAGGACTTGAAGTGAGGGCCATAGGTCTGGTGGTTGTCGGCAATTTGGAAGAATTCGAGGCAGGCAGAGGGGTGGAGGCGTAGGCGGCGGAGGAGGGCATCAGTGAGGTGGTCGGAGAATTGGAATGAGAGGCGGGAGAGGGCGTGGGGGCGGCCGAGGAGGAGGAGGTGGGAAATGCGGTCAAGGAGCTCTGGGTAGGGGAGGTTGTATTCTTCTCGAAGCTTCCATTGAAGTTGGGAAGTGTGGTGAATGGATCTGTGGCGAGGAAGTGGAAACAGAAGAAGACAATGTCGATGGAGAATGGGTTTAGAGAGGAAAGAAAACATTGATTGGGGAGAGATGCTAACATAGCTGCTTTGGATCAATTTGGTTACCGATGGACAGCCTGCAGTTGCTATCTACTAAAATATAAAGTTATGTAGCAAGAAGGAGATGAAGGTGAAGTGTCAAGCTGAGACAAAAAGGGTGCAGCACATGCAGGCAGGCAGTGATTACATCGGACTTTCACACTTTTTCCACTGCTGCAAATTTGAAAAAGTGAACCTGCACATTAATAAGAAATTAGCTGAGTTACAGTCAAGAGAAGTTATTAGTGAATAATGTTAAAATTCGAAGAGAAATTTACTTTATATAAGTAGAGTTGAGAGTTGAAATTCTCATTATTCTCTTGCAATTTGTCTAATTTCATATGTTTAGCTCGGCTAGTTTTTTTTTTTTTTTTTTTTTTTTCAGGATAGGAAGATGGCCAAATTCAGGCTATTCAAAGGAGGCAAACGGGCAAAGTTGTAGCTTCATTCGAGGAGAGCAAGGTTCTTGTCTCTTTTTGCTCCCTCTCTTTCCTTCATTCTTCTCCTTTATCCTCTCTCTCTCTCTCAATATATGTAGAAGCTATAGTTATATGCAGAGCTAAGTAGAACTATCAAGTTCAATCACATATATAAACCAGTCTTTAACTAAACATTTCAAACTGACACAAAAACCAAAATTATATGGAAACTAAGGTTAACAAAGTTCTAGTTTCTTTTGGTCCATCACTTCCCTTCATTCTTCTCTTCTAGCCTCCTCTCAATTTAAACTTCAAATAAAAAGGTAGAAAACTTTACCTTAACAGAATATTGAGCCAGGTTGAAGGGGCACAGACAGAAGGGAAGCAGAAATAGTCCAAAATCCCTGAACAAGAAGAAGAATATCTCTGGAGGCAGAAAATTAACAGCAGCATCAAGAACAAATAACAAATCAGATTTGACATAGAGATGAGAAACAAGCAACAAGAACAGGAAATTAAATTACTTGAACAGTTGAAGTCACTGAAGGAAACTAGCAGCAACTGCAGAGATCACAGGTGAGATTTCTTCTTCTCAATGCGAAATGGAACTGATACTGAAAAATTTTCCCCTAATGCCAGAGGGAGCAGTCCAATCGTAATTCCAGCACAGAGGACGGTAAGAGTCGAGGGGACGAGAAACTAGCTGGCGAGGATGGTGAGCAGCTGGAAGCGGCCCTCGAGGATGAGTGTTGAGGGGAGGCGCGAGGGGAATGAGACTGAAACTGAAAGGAGGATTGTTAAGGTTGAAAAGAGATAAAATTCACTTAGAAAACATATAGCAAGCAGCAATCAAATTCTAGAACTAAAGCATAATCACCAGGCAATACTAATAATACAAATATTTAAGTAACATACAAATAACACAAAATATTATAACATGGTCTAAAGTCTTATACATCCTAAACACAAAACATTAACTTATAACCAGAACAAATCAACCATATAATTCAGCAACAGAGAAATCAACCATGGTAATGCTAATAAATTAGATCAATATAATCAGAACAAATCAACCACATGATCAGAACAATAAAGCATTATCCTATAATCAGGACAAATTTTAAAAATTAGAAAAGATTAAGAATCAGAACAAATCAAGCATTAGCTTAAAAATTAGAACAAATTAAAATTTATAATCAGACCTTAATTTAAAAAATTATCTGTGGTGGTGGCGTGACTGAGCTTAATTATAATCAGACCTAAATTAAAATAAAATAAAAAACTGAAAATAACAGTTTACCTGAGATGAGCTTGAGAACAGGGGAAGGGGCAGCTGAGCTGAGGTGGCGGAGGGGCTGGCGGCGGGGTGACTGAGCTTCGGACTGAGTCGCGAGCAGCACGGAGAGGAGAGGAGAGCAGCGCGAGAAGAAGAAGTCGACCAGTGCAGCGCCGGCACGGAGAAGAAGATTGATTGAGGCTGGTGATGGTGGCTGAGCAGGGGGCACGAAGAAGGGATTGAGACTCAGAGAGGGCTGAGAGTAACTCGGTACGTATGTTTAGGGCCTTTTTCGTTTTTGTCAAGCTTGTTTTCGGAAATGAACAAATCGGCCCAAAATCCATGGATGAGTCCAACAATGTACTACACAATATATAAATTACATCTAACAGAAAAAAAATATATCAATTACAAATCTTTGAAGCCGGAATCCAGCACGGTTAGAATTCATGAGCCAGTATGGTGTCATGGTGTGCACTTAAACCACCTATAACACTAGAACCTAAAATTTCCTTTTCCTCTTATCTTGAATCAAATCTCTATATATGCACACATGATGCATCAAAACTATAATAATCAGTTTACAAGAGTGGTGTGAGAAAAGTATAATTCTTATTGCATTTTGTCAAGGTTAAGTACGTGTGTTAGTTGGATTGGGCTAGATCTTTGGTTGCATTGGTTTCTGAAAATGTAAAATTACTAAAAAAAATAAGAGAGTAAAATGAACTACTTTGTTAGTTTAGCCATCCGTTTAAATAAGGGTCGGGAGTTCAAATTTCTAGCAATCCATTCAGTTTACAATTTATGCAAACTTGAAGGAAATGTGGCTTTGATTACTGGTAGGGGTAGGGGCATCGGTGAGTGCCAACATTCGAGACCAACAAGGACTCACTTTCCAAGATGACATAGGAGTTAAATTCGCAACCTATGTACATTGTGATGTAGCAAAAGAAGATGATGTTAAAAATGCAGTTAACATAGCAATAATCAAAGTATTAAAATCTAGACATAATTGTGAACAACGCTGCAGCAATAGATGATGCTAACCCTAGCATTCTTGACAATGATGTGGCAGATTTTCAGCGCGTTTTTAGTGTCAACATTACGGGGCCTTTTTTGGGAATCAAGTATGCAGCTAGAGTGATGATCCCAACCAAAAAGGGTAGTATTGTAAACATAAGGACTGTAAGTTCAAGAGTTGGAGAGGCTGCAACTCATGCGAATACAAGTTCCAAACATGGCTTAATTGGACTCACAAAGAATGCAGCTGCTGAGCTTTGAAATTTTGGCATAATAGTGAATTGTTTGTCACCTTACTCCGTTGCTAACAGTGCTGGAATTAGAGGGTTCTTTAAACTTGATGATGAAGGGTGTTCAAATGTTTATTCGAATTTTAAAGGTGTTCATTTGATGGAAGAAGATGTAGCACAAACTGCACTCTATTTGGCTAGTGATGAGTCCAAGTACATCAATGGTCATAATCTAGCTATTGATGGTGGTTTTACTACTATTAATCTAATGTTCGGTTTGTTTTCACAATCTTAATTAAGTTTTAACACTTTAAACTTTTATATATGTCCTATTTTGTTTACTAATTTATTAGTCTTGCTCTCAATGATGTGTAATAGTATTGTACTGTTTTCTGTATAATAATACAACAATGCTAGGAAATCAAGAGGGTACCAGCCAAAAATCAGCCAAATGCTTTTGGGTGAATCCAAAATCTCTACGTGAATGATGCTTATATTAGGCATTAAGATGTTTCTTCTTTTACTAAGTATCAGAATGTTTCTTTTTCATACTAAATGGATGTTCTTTTATATATTTTATAAATTTTTTTATATACTAAGAATCGGGATTGTTGGAAGTTCCGTGATCCCCGCCTCTATTTCTCCAACGTATCATTCAGAATTTTAATTTGGGGTGAGAAGTAATTAATATCAAATATTATAAATTAAAAATAAATAAAATTAGTTAAATATAATTATAAATTAGTTAAGTTGTTTACTTTTTGACTGATCACCTCTTAGTTTCATATACTTTTCCATAATAAAATAAAGCGAAGATTTCTTGGGTACTAATTAAGAGGTTTTTATTTTTTCTCCCCCTTCTCCGTAACCTTCATAAATCATAATAAGTGACATATCAACAAACTTGAAGGAGAGATAGGGTTTGTTGACTTTTTTAAATATAAAAAAATAATTTTAAACAATAAAAAATTCATGTTACTAATATTTATTTACCAAAAAATATTTATTTTTGTTAGAAAATATTTTTTATAAACGAAGACTAAATTCTTAAAGTGGTTTTTTAGATTTATAGTTTTTATTATTTTAATTCATCAAATTGAAGTACTACAAATTAAAGTACTGCTCTGATTTGTCTCGCTGGACACAAGTCTAAACGACGTCGTTTTGTTTTAGCGCTTAGACAAGGCAAAATTGAAAAGACGAAGAAAAGTTTTTATGATGTGCAAACCGTGTTATCTTTTCTTATTCTCCAAAATGACTTGTTTTTGTATTGTTTAAGTGCCAAAATGAAACAATATCATTCGATCATGTGTTTAACGTGACAAATCAGAGCTAACTGAATATTCTGTTTGTTGATTCAAAACCAGAAAGGGTTTAGAAACTAATATGATGCCTAAAACTAGATTTCGAAGATCAATATAATAAATTTTAATTTAAGTGACTAAAATAGTGAAAGTCGTAAATCTTAAAGATTACTATAAAAATTTAAGCTACAAACGACTGTTAAAATGGATAAAACTCATCGGATCAATTTATTTATGCTTTAAATAGATAGATTTCTCTCTCTCTCAAGTTATTAAAAACAAAATATTAAATAGCTTCAATGCAATTAGTTAAAAAAAGAAGGGGTTAAATATGTTGTAAAACAACTAAATAAATAAGGAAGATGTAAATATAAAATAGAGAAATATAAACTTGTTCTTATCTCACTATAATATAAGTAGTTACTATAATATAAGTAGTTTATCTATTTACTAATATTATAAATATTGTAATTTGAAATTACAGAGAAATAAAAGAGAGAGAGAGTTTATTAACAGTGTATAAAGAAAAGAATATTATAGTAAAAGAGAGAGAGAAGGAAATATTTTATTGTTCTTGTCTATTCCTTCTACATCAGGTCATGCCTATTTATAGGCGTACAAAAGCATTGATATTTGGTTTCATTAATTTCATTTCATATTGAGAAACTAAGTTCTCATTCTGAGAATAGTGAACCGCCCATTAAATGGGCATCCACATCACAAGGCTTATCTTAACACTCCCCCTTGGACGACCATTTAGGAATATGCCTCGTTAAAACCTTACTAAAGAAAACCCAATGGAAAAAAACTTTAGTGAAGGAAAAAGAGTACAAAATCCTTTGTAATGGGGACTGCCTCATTAAAAACCTTGTCAACAAAAACCCAATGGGAAAAAACCTGACCAAGGAAAAAAAAGAGTACAGTCTCCTTCTCTTGTCAACATCATTTATTGTCTCGAAATCGACGCATCCCAATCCCATGTACCAATCTTTCAAAGGAGGATTTTGGGAGTGACTTTGTGAATAAATCTGTCAGATTGTCACTTGAGTGGATCTGTTGGACATCAATTATCCCTTGATTTTGAAGATCATGAGTGAATAAGAATTTGGGAGAAATATGCTTTGTTCTATCACCTTTGATGTATCCGCCTTTAAGTTGAGCAATGCATAATGTATTATCTTCAAACAGGACAGTTGGAGCTATCTTATGATCAATCAATCCACATGATGACAGAATATATTGAATCAGACTCCTGAGCCAAAAACACTCGCGACTAGCTTCATGAATCGCCAGTATTTCAGCATGATTAGAGGAGGTTGATGCTATCGTCTGTTTCGTGGACCTCCATGATATAACTGTACCACCATATGTGAACAGGTATCCTGTTTGAGATCTCCCTTTATGTGGATCAGACAAGTAGTCAGCATCTGCATAACCAACTAATTGTGACTTGGATCCATAAGGATAAAACATTCCCATATCAACCGTTTCATGAAGATATCAAAAGATTTGCTTAATTCCGCTCCAATGTCTTTTGGTTGGAGAGGAACTATACCTTGCTAGTAAGTTCACAGTAAATGATATATCGGGTCGTGTATTATTAGCAAGATACATTAGCGCTCTAATGACACTAAGATATGGTACTTCTTGACCAAGGATATCTTCATTTTCTTCTTTAGGACGGACTTGATCCTTCTCCACATCCAAAGATCTTACGATCATTGGGGTACTCAAGGGATGTGACTTATCCATATAAAATTTTTTCAAGATCTTTTCTGTGTATGTTGTTTGATGAATAAAGATCTCATTTTTTATATGCTCGATCTGCAGGCCGAGACAAAATTTAGTCCTTCCAAGATCTTTCATCTCAAACTCTTCTTTTAGCGTTTTTATAATTGTTGGAATCTCTTCAGGAGTCCCAATGATATTTAAATCATCAACATACACAGCAATTATAATGAATCCAGATGCAGTTTTCTTTATGAAAACACACGGACATATTTCATCATTCTTGAATCTGTTTTTGGCCAAATACTCAGTAAGACGATTATACCACATTCGTCCAGATTGCTTTAGGCCGTATAAAGATCTTTGCAATTTGACTGAGTATAACCCTTGTGAATATTCATTGGATGGTTTAGATATCTTTAGTCCTTCAGGGACTTTCATATAGATATCCCGATCTAATGAGCCATATAAATAGGCTGTTACCACATCCATTAAATGCATATGCAGTTTATGATATGCAGATAAACTGACCAAATAATGCAATGTTATTGCATCCACTACAGGGGAATACGTTTCTTCATAATCTATACCGGGCCTTTGTGAAAATTCTTGTGCCACAAGTCAAGCTTTATAGCGCACAAATTCATTTTTCTCATTTCGTTTTCTCACAAATACCCATCGGTATCCAACAGGTTTTACATCTTCAGGTGTACAGACTACAGGTCCAAAGACTTCACGTTTTGCAAGTGAGTCTAATTCAGCCTTCATGGCTTCTTCCCATTTTGGCCAATCATTTCTTTGTCGACATTCTTCGACTGATCTTGGCTCAAGATCCTTACTTTCATGCATGATATTTAATGCCACATTATATGCAAATATTTCATTGACAATTGTCTTATTTCGGTCTCATTTCTCTCCTGTAAAGACATAATTTATTGAGATCTTGTCATTTTCACAATTTTCAGGTACCTAAACTTCTTCTGGCGTTAAAACTATATCAGAATTTTGGACAACTGCAGGTGTCTCTACTATGTCTTTCTCAACAGGAATAGTATTTACCTCTTTTCTCTTTCGAGAATTTTTATCTTTAGAACCGACAGGCCTGCCACGCTTCTGGCATGAATTTGCTTCAGTGGCTACTTGTCCTATTGGGACATCAATTCGAATTGGGGCATTTTCCGCAGGTATATAAGATTTGGTTATCCTCTTTGTATCGGAAAATGCATCCGTCAATTTATTTGCTATTCTTTGCAAATGTATAATCTTTTGAACTTCTAGTTCACATTACCCTGATCGAGGATCTAAATGCATCAAGGATGATTCATTCCAATTAAGTTCCTTTTCAGGAAGCTTATTCTCTCCCCCCTAATGTTGGAAATTTTGATTCATCAAAATGACAATCCACAAACCAAGCTTTAAATACATCTCTAGTTTGTATCTCAAGATACCTCACTATAGAGGGAGAATCATATCCAACATATATCTCCAATTTTCTTTGGGGTCCCATTTTGGTTTGATTAGGTGGTGCAATGGGAATATATATCGCACACCCAAATATTCTTAAATGGGAGACATTTGGCTGCTGGCCAAAAGCTAATTGCATAGGAGAGAACTGATGGTAACTCGTTGGCCTCAAACGAATAAGTGCTGCGGCATGTAAAACAGCATGCCCCCAAACCGAGGTTGGGAGATTTGTTCTCATAAGCAAGGGTCTAGTAATTAATTGGAGGTGCTTAATAAGTGATTCTGCTAACCCATTTTGTGTGTGAACATAAGCTACTGGATGTTCAACACTTATTTCATTAGCTATACAATAAGCATCAAAAGCTTGGGAAGTAAATTCACCAGCATTATCCAGACGAATTGCTTTGATTGGATTTTCTGGAAATTGTGCTTTTAATCGAATAATTTGAGCCAGTAATCTCGCAAACGCCAGGTTGCGAGAAGATAATAAGCACATATGTGACCATCTCGAAGATGCGTCTATCAGGACCATAAAATATCTAAAAGATCCACATGGTGGATGAATAGGTCCACATATATCACCTTGAATCCTTTCTAGGAATTCAGGGGACTCAAATCCAATCTTTACTAGTGATGGCCTTAAAATTAACTTTCCCTGAGAACATGCAGCACAACAAAATTCACTAGTTTAAGAATCTTCTGGTTCTTTAGTGAATTTCCATGGGAGTTTTCAATAATTCTCCTCATCATGGTTGTTTCCGGATGACCCAATCGGTCGTGCCAAGTTATGAATTCATTTGGGCTAGTAAACTTCTGGTTTACAGTGGCATGTGATTCAATTGCACTAATCTTGGTATAATATAACCCAGATGAAAGTGAGGGAAACTTTTCTAATATAACATTTTTATTTGAATCATGAGTTATGATACATAAGTACTCATGACTTCCCTCATTCATAGTCTCAATATGATATCCATTTTGACGAATATCTTTAAAGCTCAACAAGTTTCTTCGAGACTTGGTAGACAATAGTGCATTATTTATTATGAATTTTGTTCCTCCGGAAAACAAAATTATAGCTCTTCCGGAGCCTTCAATCACATTATCTGAGCCGATAATAGTATTAACACATTCTTCTTTTGGCACAAGATGGGTAAAATATATATCACTTTTGAGAATAGTGTGCGAACTTGCACTATTCGCAAGGCATACATCTTCATTATATATCCTTGCCATTCTCTTCAAAGACAAATAATAATAAAATGAGTAGTATGCACAGCTAAATTGAATACTTGATCAGAATTATTTTTCTAAGAAATACTGCATATAAAAATAATGTCATATACTAAAATTTTATTTTAAAACATGACACATTTAATGATTTCAAAATTCATAAACATTAATATTTTATATACATCATATTTGAAACTTAAATACATAGAAAATAAAACTTAATAATAAGTTCTTTACATTATTTATTTACATGAATACTTAACAATCTCACACATTAAACTATTCCATCATTTATCAAATGACCAATATTCCTTCAGGATCCTCAAAGAAATCAGATACATCATAATGAGTGGTGGAATTTTCAGCATCATTTGAAACGAAATTCGATTCTTTTCCCTTGTCGTCCTTTTTCAAAGATGCCTGGTAAAGATCGACTAGGTGCCTTGGGGTACGACAGGTACGTGACCAATGGCCCTTTCCACCACAACGGAAATACTTATCCTTTGTTGATTTATTCTACCCGATATTTCTTTCTTTATCCCACTTCTGGTGAGATCCTCTCTTTTGAATATAATTCCTCTTCCTTCCATAATTTTTCTTGTTATTAAAACCTTGCCATTTACCTCTTCTGGGGTAATTTGCCACATTTACTTCAAGAAATGGGACGGCGCCAGCTGGGCGCGCTTCATGATTTTTCAAGAGCAACTCATTGTTGCGTTCAGCAATAAGAAGGCAAGAAATTAACTCAGAATATTTTTTAAACCCTTTTTCTCGATACTGCTGCTGTAGGAGCACATTCGAGGTATGGAAGGTTGAGAAAGTTTTCTCCAACATATCATGATCAGTTATCTTTTCCCCACATAATTTCATTCGTGAGGTGATTCGAAACATTGCAGAATTATATTCATTTATAGATTTAAAATCTTGTAGACACAAGTGCGTCCATTCATATCGGGCTTGAGGAAGTATCGCCGTTTTTTGATGATTGTACTTTTCTTCAAGGTCTTTCCAAAGATCTGTAGGATCTTTTAATGTGAGATATTCATTTTTCAATTCTTCATCAAGATGGCGATGAAGAAAAATCATGGCTTTAGCTTTATCCTTCTGGGATGCATTATTTTCAGCCTTAATGGTATCCCCAAGATCCATTGAATCAAGATGGATTTCAGCATCTAGTATCCATGATAAATAATTGTTTCCAGATATATCAAGAGCATTGAATTCAAGATGAGAGAGTTTCGACATAATGAAAATTTGTTACCTGAGTCTTCTTAAAAATTTGATCAGAGTCTCGTGCTGATAACGTGTTGTAAAATAACTAAATAAATAAGGAAGATGTAAATATAAAATAGAGAAATATAAACTTGCTCTTATCTCACTATAATATAAGTAGTTACTATAATATAAGTAGTTTATCTATTTATTAATATTATAAATATTGTAGTTTGAAATTACAGAGAAATAAAAGAGAGAGTTTATTAACAGTGTATAAAGAGAAGAATATTATAGTAAAAGAGAGAGAAGAAAATATTTTATTGTTCTTGTCTATTCCTTCTATACCTATTTATAGGCGTACAAAAGCATTGATATTTGATTTTATTAATTTCATTTCATATTGAGAAACTAAGTTCTCATCCTGGGAATAGTGAACTGCCCATTAAATGAGCATCCACATCACAAGGCTTATCTTAACAAAATAGACTAGTCTACACAATAAATAAATAGTTCGTTTAATATTTTATTTTTTATAATTTTTATTTGCGGAAATTAATCCAACTCAATTTCTTGCAAGACAAGGAATTTCATCACTTCAACTATAAACGGCATTAAGTAGTTTTCGACTATTTCTTTTTTCTCCAAAATTGGGTTTTTGAACAACAATAAACGGATACTTCATGTAACTCGTTTGCTGTCACTAAATGGATCGGGTTTTAATTAGAGGCCCAAAACTATTTATAATAAGACAAACACATTTCGTTTAGGCGAACTGAACCTAAACAGATGTGAACAAACCCAATTGACAGCTCTATTTTTAAGTCTTAACTAAATATTTACCAAACTGAAAAAAAAATTTATTAAAATACTTGATGCAACTTAGATATTCAATTTTATTTTATAGATACCTATTGCCCATAAGTGAATTTATGTTTCTTCTTTTTCTTTTTTCTATTTTTCTCTTTTAAATTAGACCCATTGATGGTTAAAGTGAATGCATGTTTCTTTAAAATTAGATCAATTGATAACCATGATTCATCTTAACTCTTGTTAACAATGCAGTATAAAAAGTTATAATAATAATAAAAAAAAACTCTCTTTCTTAAAATAATTTCTATTTGTAACTTTTGATACTACTAAATAAAATAGACATTTAGTAATAAATATATTTTTTTAATAAACTCAACTTTTGACAAAAGATTTTTTTTTTATTCCTTCTAATAACATCAGAAACAATAATGAAATTGGCCTGAGTCATGTTGACAAATTTTTACCATAATAATTATATAAATTATATACACCCATATATATAATTTTTCATGAACATAAGCGTATATAGTTATAATTTTTTAAGAGGGTAATTTTTATTATCAATCATATATTTTAGCGCAACTAAAAATTAATAAATAATCCTAGTAAAAATTATTTATGTCTTACTAAATTATTTATTCGAGCAACATTTTATTTAATATGTATCCAATTCTTTCATTTTAAAAAGTGTCTTTGTTATAAATTATACTTATCAAAATTTAAAAGTAAAAAATTACATTATAACTTCAAATAATTTACATTCATTATTGTTTTTAGTTATTTTTAAGAGGATAATTGGGGATCGAAAATAATACTTATTTGCTATAAAATTGTCAAAGTATCCCTAAGTATATATTCAATTAGGTGGTATTTGTTTTAAAACTAGAATTAGAACTAGAAAATTAAAATTTAATATTGTATTTGATAGCTAGAGACTCATATTAAAATTTTAACCTATTCAATATTTTTAGAAAGTGAAAATATCATAAATTAAAATTTTTGTGGATGAAAATTAAAATTTTAACAAAATTCTGTATACTTTATTTCAAGCATAATCTAAAAAGTTAATTAAGTCTCAATTTTTTTGTCTCTATCTTTGTCTCATGCAACCTTGGATGTAGATAATTTGGTTCAATCCGCCTGACTCAAGCCTAATAATACTGGGCCAATTTTAGTTTGGTTTTATTGGACTGAAGTCAGATCCGATATTTAAAAATGGATCCGAGTTAACTATCCAATAGGATTTGGTCCAAGTATTGGATCGCCCGACCGGATGAAAAATTAAAAGAATATGCTGTATGCATTAGGTCATGCACTGTCACAACGTCCGTGTGAGACTGTCCCTTCCCCAACAAGTGCAGAAGATGCTGTTCAGGGTCTACTACCTTCACTCACTCGCCCAATCTTTCTCGCGGGTTCAGTCTCCTCTCTTTTTTGTGCTTTACCAGTCACTCCCATCACCACGAGTCCACCACGCAGCAGCCACAACAACCCAATCTTCTTCCCCTCAGCGATTCTCATTTACATGTCCATGACCATTTACATAAGTTTCAACCTAACAACCCTCCTTTCAGTTTCAGTCTCATTCCCCTCGTGCTTCCCCTTACCACTCATCCTCGCCGAATCAGCTGGTTTCTCGTCCCCTCGACTCTCCGCGTCCCCTGTGCCGGAATAACGATTGGACTGCTCCCCCTATCATGAGGGGAAAATTCTTCACTATCAATTCCATCTCGCATTGAGAAGAAGAAATCTTGCTGGCGGTCTCTGCTATCGTTGCTAGTTTCCTTCGGTGACTTCAACTGTTCAAAGTAATTTAATTTTCTGTTCTTGTTGCTCGTTTCTCATCTCGATGTCAAATCTAATTTGTTATTTGTTCTTCTTCTTATTGCTTGGTTCAAGGATTTTGGACTCTTTCTGCTTCCCTTCTCTCTGTTGCCCTTCACCTTGGCTCATCATTCTGTTAAGGTAAAGTTTTCTACCTTTTTTATTTGATGATTTTCTTATTTGTTACCTATATTATTAGGCTGAAAAATGAGAAGTTTGAATTGAGAGGCTAAAATAGAAGAATGAAGAGAAGTGAGGGATCCAAGAGAAACTACAACCTTATTCATTTAACTTAATATCCATATAATTTTTGTTTTTGGGTGAAATGTTTAGTTAAAGATTGGCTTCTATATTTGATTGAAATTGATAGTTCTACTTAGCTCTCCATATATATATATATATATATATATATATATATAGAGAGAGAGAGAGAGAGAGAGAGAAAAAGAGAGAGAGGCAAAAATCTTGTTCTCCTTGAGTGAAGCCTCAACTTTGCTGGTTTCCCTCCTTTGAATAGCTTGAATTTTGCCATCTTCTTATCCTGAAAGCTAGAAAAAAAAAAAAAAGGCATAGCAGAGCTTAACATATGAAATTAGACAAATTGGAAGAGAATAATGAGAATTTCAACTCTCAATTCTACTTATATAAAATAAATTTCTCTGTGAATTTTAATATTATTGTCTAATGTTTTAATATATCAAACTTCTCTTGAATGTAACTCAGCTAATTATTATTAATGTGCAGGCAGGTTCACTTTTTCAAATTTGCAGCAGAGAAGAAAGTGTGGAAGTCCGACGTAAACACTAACTGCCTGCATGTGCTGCACCCTTTTTGTCTCAGCCTGACACCTCACCTTCATCTCCTTCTTGCTACTTAAATTTATATTTTAATAGATAGCCATTGCAGGCAGTCCATCAGTAACAAATTGACCCAAAGCAACTATGTTAACATCTCTCCCCAATCAATGTTTTATTCCCTCTCTATACCCATTCTCCATCGACATTGCCTTCTTCTCTTTCCACTTCCTCACCACAGTCCTTAACTCCAATGGAAGTTTCGAGAAGAATACAACCTCCACCACTCCGAGTTCCTTGATCGCATTTCCTGCCTCCTCCTCCTCCTCCGTCACCCCCACAACCTCTCCCGCCTCTCATTCCAATTCTCCGACCACCTCAACAACGCCTTCCTTTGCCGCCTCCGCCTCCACCCTTCTGCCTACCTCGAATTCTTCTGAATCGCTGCCAACCACCAAACCTATGGCTCTCACTTCAAGTCCTACTGCCTCATTGCCCACATTCTTGCCTGAGCCATAATGTACCACGAAATGCGGTCCTTTCTGCCCAAGCTTGTTACTCTATATTGCAAGAACAATCACTAGACGTTCGCAGTTTGGGATGAGATAGTTGCCATTTACTAGGAGTTTGGGTTTTCGCCTATGGTTTATGACATGATTCTTAAGGTTTTGCGGAGAAAGGGATGACTAAGGTTGCACTCCATGTAGGGGTGGCAATGGGCGGGTAGGGGCGGGTTTTTGCCCCACCCGACTCCCCCGGCCCTACAATAACCCCCATTGAACCCATCACGCCTCTACCTGCGGTAGTAAAATGTTAAACCCCACCCCGTCCCTGCGGGTACCCGCCCCGCCCCTATAATTATTAAAATCTAACAAATAAAATTAAATTTTAAAATTTATATAACCATCATTATATACATAACATAAATTAAAATAAAATTTAAATATGATACAATATGATTAATCATTTTACTAATTATTTTATATATATTATATACCGAGGCAGGTAGGGGTGGGTTTAACCTAAACCCGCCCCGTCCCGCCCCGGTGCGAGGACGGGTAATTACCCACCCCGAGCGGGTAGGGGCGGGGGTGGGTACCCGTAGGTTCGGGTAGTATTGCCACTCCTATCCATGAGTACTATATAGAGTATTTTATTTACCGATCATAAGTGTAAATTCTAGAGCTAAAATTTTGTATTTTGTTTTTTAATTATCTTTTCTTAACTATTTCACACAATAATCATGCATTTTTTTTTATCGAAATTGATATTTTTTAGGTTTAAATTAGAATTTCACCTTTTTTTTATAAATTCAACCTTACTTTTATTCTTTTAATTATATAATGAGTGTTCTTACTCAATTTATTTTCTTTTATCCTTACAATAAAATTATTTTTTACCGCAATCATTTACAATGCATCGCATTCATCGTATTCCATCTCAAGTTATTTTATTGATTCGGGTGCTAATTATATGAATATAAGAGTTCAACATAGCAGAGGCAGTGAACTTCATTTTACTGAAGAATAGCTGGATATGACTAAGTTGACTAGAAAGGACACGTCATTTGTTTGCACTTTTGAATGCGAGAAAAGTTTTCAAGCATTGAAGTGAAAACTAACTACAACGCCTATGTTAGTATTGCCGGAGCCTAACGAACCTTTTGAGTTATACTGTGACGCATCATTGAAGGGTCTGGGGTGTGTGCTGATGCAACACCGTAATGTTGTGGTATACGCTTCACGGTAGTTGAGATTGCACGAAATGAATCATCCGACTCATAATCTTGAACTAGCTATGGTTGTGTTTGCTCTGAAAGTCTGAAGACATTATCTATAAGGCGTCAAGTTTCAAGTCTTCTCGGACCACAAAATTTTGAAGTACCTTTTCAATCTGAAAGACCTGAATATGCGTCAGAGGAGGTGGATGGAGCTTTTAAAGGATTATGATTTTGAATTAAATTACCACCCAGAAAAAGCTAATGTTGTGGCGGACGCCTTGAACCAAAAGTTGTTAACGGTCACTTGGATGATGATTAAGGAAGAGGAGTTGGTGAGCAACCTTGGGGATTTGAGACTGCGTGTCGGAGAGTTTGATGGGAGGGTATGCCTGAACCAACTGTAGATCTCTAGTGACTTCAAGGCCAAAATTTTAAAAGCTCAACAAGACTATCAGGAGTTACAGAAGGTGTTGCCGACAATTAAGCAAGGAAAGCGATGGGGAGTTTCGTGGGATGGAGATGGCATATGGAGGTACAAAGGTAGGATTTGCGTGCCTAATGTTGGGAATTTGAGGCAAGATATCTTGAAGGAGGCGCATAGGAGTGGATTCTCTATCCACCCATGAAGTACCAAGATGTACCATGATCTGAAGGCGTTGTTTTGGTGACTAGGAATGAAGGCCGATGTAGCGTCACACGTTTCTAAGTGCCTAACTTATCAGAAATTCAAGATTGAACACCAAAAATCATCCAAAACCCTTTAACCTTTAGAAATTTCACAATGGAAGTAGAAAAGCATTGCAATGGATTTTGTGCCAGGTATGCCAAAAACTCGAGCTGGATTTGACACTATTTGGGTGATTGTGGATCGGCTGACAAAGTCGGCTCACTTTTTATCCATTCGGATAAATTGTACCTTAGAGGAGCTAGCACGTTTGTACATCAAGAAAATTATAAGGTTTCATGGTGTGCCTACCACCATAATCTCCGATAGAGATTCTCGTTTCACTTCAAGATTCTGGGGAGCTTTCCAGCGGGCGTTTGGAACTCAGTTGAGTTTAAGTACACCCTACCATCTTCAAACCGATGGCCAGTCAAAGAGGATAATGTAAACCCTAGAGGATATGTTGAGGGCTTGCGTTTTGGACCAACGAGCAAGTTGGGATCGGTATATGCCGCTAGTGGAGTTTGCGTATAATAAAAGTTAGGGTTAAGTACGGTTTTGGTCCCTAAAGTTGAGCGTGAAAATCAAAACCGTCCCTCATCTAATTTTCAATTTAGAATCGTTCTTAATATTTTTTTCGTATTAAAATCGTCCTTTTTAATAAAATTTTTTTCTAAATGACAAAAATACCCTTTTTTTCCACCATTTCATTCTTCTTGTTCTTCTTCTTCTTCTTCCAGGAGAATTGTTCTTCTTCTTCCATTAACAAATTCTTTAATTACAGATTCAGAACAATTTCAGAAGAACAAATTCTTCTTCCATTAACAAAACTCAAAATTTCAAAATTTTAAATACGGTTAACAAAATTCAATTGCAAGAATTAAAAATATCCAAATTCATCTTCAATTACAAAAATAAAAAATCTATAAATTTAGGAAAATAAGAAACAGATTAGGAAAATAAGAAATAAGAACAAAATAAGAAACAAGAACAAGAAATAAGAACAGATTAAGAAAATCCAGAACAAGAACAAGAACAGATTAGGAAAATCCAGAACAACATCAAATTCAATGGCAAAATAAAAAATAGAAGAATCAGAAACAGATGCAACAGATGCAGAAAAAGAAGCAAATTCAATAACAAAATCCAACAGATGCAGAAGAAGAAGCAAAATTCAGATGCAACAGCAAAAACAGATGCAGAAACAACAAATTTAACAGCAAAATTCAACAGCAAATTTTTCAGCAAAAACAGCAAATTCAACGACAAAATTCAACAGCAAAATCAGAAACAGATGCAGAAGAAGAAGCAGATACAAAAGCCGAAGCAGAAGAAGAAGCCGAAGAAGAAGGAGATGCAGATGCAAATGCAGAAGCAGAATCAGAAGCAGATGCAGGAGAAGAAACAGATGCGAAAGCCGAAGCAGACCCACTCGCACATCTCCTCTCTTCTCTGTTCTGCTTCTGCGACGGTAGCTCATGGGCCAATCGGCGGTGACGGCTCAGCGGCGTGGTCTCCCTCCAAGGCCCGATGACGACGCGACGGCGGCGGTGAGCCCTAGCAGCGCCGGCATCTCCTTTCCCTCTTCTCTTCTCCCCCTGTCGCAGCCCCTCTCTCGTTTCTTCTTTCTTTCTTTCTTTTGGGTTTCCTGACGGCGACGACGGCTTCAAGCTTTGCCGCTGACGCCGTACCCCTCCCCCCTTCCCCTTCTCCCTTGCCCCTTTTCCTCCCCCTTCCCCTTTTTCTTTCTCCCCTCCCCTGGCGTTCTTTTCTTCTTCTTTTTTTAAATTTTATTTATTTTTTATTTATTAGAATAGGGGTATTTTTGTAATAAAATAAAAAAATTTATTTAAAAGGACGATTTTAATACGAAAAAAATGTTAAGGACGATTCTAAATCGAAAATTAGATGAGGGACGGTTTCGATTTTCATGCTCAACTTTAGGGACCAAAACTGTACTTAACCCTAAAAGTTACTATGCAAGCATCGGAATGGCTCCGTATGAGGCTCTGTATGGGAGGAAGTACCAATCTCCGTTATGCTGGTATAAAGCTGGGGAAACAAGCTTATTAGGGCCTAAGTTAGTAGCTGAAACCACCGAAGAGATTAAGAAAATCCGAAGCCGAATGCTTACCACTCAAAGCCGCCAGAAAAGCTACGCCGATCAAAGGTGGAAGCCTTTAGAGTTTGGAGAAGGAGAACATGTGTTCCTGAAGGTTACTCCGACAACCAGAGTGAGTAGAGCGATAAAAATCGAAGAAGCTAAACCCTCGTTATATCGGTCCATTTCAGATTCTGAAGAGGATTAGACCGGTAGCCTACCATATAACCTTACCCCCCGCATCTTTCGAACCTGCACGACGTGTTTCACATGTCGTAGTTTCGGAAGTATACTCCTGATGCCAGTCATGTTCTGGAACCTGAGTCGGTTCAAGTAAGAGAAGATTTGACACTTCAAGTAATCTCGGTTAAAATTGACGACACCAGCATCAAATGATTACGTGGAAAATAGGTTTAACTGGTTAAAGTTGCTTGCAGTCGGACTAGAATTGAGGAACATACTTGGGAACACAAATCTGAAATGCGGAAGGACTACCCACACTTATATTCAGGTAACTAAATTTGAATTTTGTGGGTAAAATTCTTATACAGGTGGGTGGGATATAAACCCTGCGAAATTAGCGACTACTTAGCTAATAAATTAATTATTAATCAAAGAAATTAGAAAATTTAATTTTATAGTTAATGAGATAGAAATAATTAAAATAAGAATTTTGACACTAAATTTAAGGATTTTGGCCCAAAATTTGGCCGAACAGGCCAAACCGATCGAACCGGACCCAAACCGAGTCCAAGACCCAACCCAATTCATAAAACACATGAGCTTCAACTCATCCTCCTCCTACACAAAGTGAAACACGTTGAAGCTCATAGAAGGGAGAAGAAGAAGAACTTCAAACCCTAACCCTTCACTAAATTCCACATATCTCACAATTCGGAGCTCCGATCGCGCGCACCGTTTGCAGCCACACGTCCACCGCGTCAAGCTCTACAAAGCCCACTAACTAATTTGGTAAGGAATCTCGATCTCACTCTCAGCCTCTCTTTTCCCCTAATTTTCAAAATTGTGAGCCAATGGGTATTGAAATTCTCATGTCTTGATGTTAGGATCAAATTGACTTGAGGAATTAGCAAGTTTTTGTTTAATTGAGGAACTAGCAAGGTAAGGACTCTCCAAACTTTGTGCATTCTTGGGTTATATGAGTTTGGGTATTGAAATTTTGTGTATAGATGTGATAATATGCATTAGGAAGTGTATATGTGAATTTGGAACACAATTGTGGAGGTTGGAAGCTTGGTTGAGCTTTGGGGTGCTGGAATCTTGGAGGTTGGGAACTTTCAAGGCTAAGATTTGTGCCAATTTAAGGTGTCTTTGGCTTAGGAAGAAATTGGCCAAGGTATGGTTTTGGTTTCTCATATGTAATATATAATGTTTTGTGAAAACTTAGGCTAGACGACCTAGGATAAGTTGAATATGAGTTTGGAGCATGTTTAGTGATTTTAGTTGACAATGTATGTTAAATTGATGAGGTATGGTTAGATTGATTATTCATTGATGTGAATATGATTGGTGTTGGTCACGGACGGAGATACATACAACTAAAGGGGCAATGCCACCCCCCCCCCAATTTTAATTTTTATTTAAAAAAAAAGTCTAGCCCCCCCTCCTTTTTTATTTCCCAACCCTCCCCCCTTGTTCCATAACTTTCCCAGCCCCCCTTTTAATTCATACAAAAAACTCAGCCCAATAGTCCATTCCTGATTCTCCGCTGCCTTTATTTATTTCCTAGCGTCCCCTCCCTTCCTGCCTTCACTTTCTAGAATTTCAGGTAACAACTTTTTCTATTCTTCTTCTTCTTTATCTCTTTAATCTTCTTATCTTTTACCTCTTTGACTCTTGTTTTTTTTCTTTTGCAGATTATAAAAAAAAAAAGATAGTAGTTCAACAAGTGGTTCTTCACTCCTCTTTCTCAAAAAATGTTCTATTTTTATTCTTTTTTATTTCAAGAAAATTATTAAACTAATAATAAGGAGACATAGTCATACAAAAATAGAACAAATGAATTGTATTTAATCTAGCATTGTAATTTTCTTTTATATTTTTTTATTATTTTCTGTTAGCTAGTCTTGTCTAATTTTTTTATGTTTTTTTATATATTTAGTTATTTACTTAATTTATTATTATTTGTTAATTAAGTTTATGTTATTATATGTTAGTTTGTATATTTAGTTTTTTTATTAGTTAACTATTTAATTACAATTTTATATTATTTATACTACAATGTTAGTATTATTGTTCTGAATTTTAATATCTTATTTTGAATTGAAATATAATTTTTATATTTTATAAAGATTTAGATTGTAATTTATACTTTTTACTAAATATATTTTTAATTATAGGAACTTATTTGGCCATTTGAATTATGAGTAAGTTCAAAACCATTGATACATTTTTTAAAAGAAAAGATCAAGAGAATGAAGATGCTTCTACTCTTACTACTCCAATACTTGAGGGGTCATCAAATTTCATTACTTCAAGTTCTCCATTGAATAGCTCAAAGCGTCCACAACTTCTTCCAAATCAACTGGATGTTTTTCGTTTGGAAAGAGATCCTGGAATGCGACCAATGATTTGGAAGTTTCCTCCAAATAAAAGAGATAAAATCCATCGGGCTTATATTAAAGTTGGGCCAAATCAACCAATTCTTGATAATTATCCATTTTCTGGTGATAAAACTCATCGTCGCTTTCAAGCTTCATGGTTTAAATTGTTCCAATCTTGGTTAGAATATTCTATAGAAGATGATGCTATATATTGTTTTCCATGCTTTCTTTTTGCTAAGGAACCTTCAATCAATACGGGTTCAAATACTTTTATTGAGAATGGTTTCAGGAGTTGGAAGAAAGTAAATAGTGAAAAAGAATGTGCTCTTTTGAATCACATTGGCAAAGGTCCCAACTCATTCCATCATAAGGCGCTGAAATCATGTGATGATTTGATGAAACAATCACAACATATCGACAGACTTCTTCATAAGCAAACATCAGAAGAGATTGAAAAGAATCGAATTCGATTAGGAGCATCTATATATTGCATTAGATGGTTGACATTTCAAGGTTGCGCATACAGAGGACATGATGAAAGCCAAAGTTCAAGCAACAGAGGTAACTTTTTGGAAATGTTGAAATTTTTGGGATCTTACAATGAAAGAGTGAAAAAGAATGTTTTGGAAAATGCTCCAAAAAATGCTAAATATACTTCAAATGATGTCCAAAAAAAATTCTACATATTCTTGCTACTAAGGTGAGAAATTCAATTAGAGAAGAGATTGGAGATGCCAAATTTTGTATTATTGTTGATGAAGCTAGAAATGAATCTAAAAAGGAGAAAATGGCCATTGTTTTAAGATTTGTTACTCTAGATGGTTTTGTTAAAGAGAGATTCTTTGATCTTGTACATGTCACTAATACTTGTGCAACAACTTTAAAGAAAGAATTGATTTCTGTCCTTTCTCATTATAATATCCAAGTTGAAAATATTAGGGATCAAGGGTATGATAGTACTAGCAACATGCGGGGTGAGTGGAATGGTTTGCAAGCTTTGTTTCTTAAAGATTTTCCACAAGCATACTATGTACATTGTTTTGCTCATAGGTTACAATTAGCATTGGTGGCAGCTTCAAGAGAGGTACTTCAAATTCATGAATTTTTTACTCAATTAAACTCTATTGTCACTATTGTTAGTGCTTCTTCAAAAAGACATGATCAATTACAAGAAGTTCAAGCAATTGAAAATGCAAACTTGGTTGCTCAAAATGAATTAAAAACAGGCAAAAGTGCGAATCAAATAAGCACTTTACAAAGAGCTGGAGATACTCGATGGAGCTCTCACTTTAATTCTATTTGCAGTTACTGCTACCAACATTGTTCTCAATAATATCATTGAAGACGGGACAACTTATGCACAAAGAGGTGAGGCTTATGGTGTTAGTAAAATATTATTGTCATTAGAATTTGTTTTCACTTTGCACTTGATGAAAGAGATTATAGGAATCACTAATGTTCTTTGCCAAGCACTGCAACAACAATCTCAAGATATTCTTAATGCAATCATATTGTTTCTACATGAAAGTTACTTCTTCAACAATTAAGAGATGGTGGATGGTGCAATTTTCTTGCAAATGTTAAAGATTTTTGTGAAAAGCATGAAATTGAAATCCCTAATATGAGTGCACAATATTTTTTTGGAAGAGGTCGATCTCGTCAACCAAGTATGACAGTTGAGCATCATTATCGAATAGATGTATTCTTGGCAACAATTGACTCTCAAATACAAGAGTTGAATAGTAGATTTAATGAGCAAACAATAGAGCTTTTGACTTTGAGTTGTGCTTTGGATCCTAATGACAATTTCAAATCATTTAATATTGAAGAAATTAGCAAGTTAGCAGAGAAATTTTATCCCCTTGACTTTCCTTATAATGAGCTAAATATTTTGAAATCTCAGTTGCAACATTATCAGCATAATATACCAAATCATTTGAAAGGCATTGGTACACTTTCTGAATTGTACAACAAAAAGAGCTTTTTCAGCAATGAAAATTGTTAAGACAAGACTCCGAAATAAGATGGCTGATAAATTTCTTGCAGACAATTTGGTCATCTATATAGAAAAAGAATTAGCATCTATTTTCGACACAAATTCAATTATAGATGATTTTGAAAATAGAAAAAAACGTCGAATAACATTTTCATGATACAAAACTGTAAGTGGTAACTTTTATATATTATTGTCTTACTTTGATTGAGATTATATATTTAATTTTTTTTAATTTTATCAATAGAAATAGTAATATAAAATATTTTTAGTAAATTATTAAACACCGCCCCCGCTAAATAGTTAGTCTAGCTCCGCCCCTGCTTTTCATGATACAAAACTGTAAGTGGTAACTTTTATATATTATTGTCTTACTTTGATTGAAATTATATATTTAAATTTTTTTTAATTTTATCAATAGAAATAGTAATATAAAATATTTTTAGTAAATTATTAAATACCGCCCCCCTAAATAGTTAGTCTAGCTCCGCCTCTGGTGTTAGTAAAGTAGATTGATGAATGATGATTTGATGGTAATGGATGAGAATAATGACCGTGAACATATGAATATTGATAACTGTGTTGTATAATTGAGAATTCTTTGAATGAAGTGGCAATTTGAGGTATGGTTGGTTGTGATAGAATATGGAGTAGTGTTGGATGTGTTTGGAGTCATTTTGAAATGTAGAACTTTGATTTTGGTAAAGGAAATTGTGAAAATAGTGGTTTATGATTTTTGTGCAAAACTTGGTTTTTGGCCAAAATTCGGCGAACCCTAACTTGACTTTCAGACCCTCAATTACCCCTAAACTTGTTTTATATGAAAATTGGGTTGGTGAAGTTTAAACCATTCGAAGAACGGATAAAAAATAATTTTAACAAAAAAGTTATGTGCATAAAAAAATTGGTGGGAACAAGGAAATTCTGCAGCATTAACAGTTTTTTGGCATTTTTAAGGGGCTCGCATCTGCGAATGCACACGCGACGCAACCGTTTGGTTCTACCCAGATGTGCTCGCGTATGCGGGAGTGTGCCTGCGTACACCGAAGGTTAAATTTACACGGTTGCATACGTGGGCAAGTATCACGCGATGCGAGCAATCAATTCTGTCCAGGGAAACTCGCGTATGCGGAGTGAGGAAATTTACGCCCCTGCGTACGTGCAACATGGCATGTGTACGCGGGACCCTATTTTTCAGCAACTTTGTGTTTTGTGATTTAAACAAGATTTCAAACCTCTAAACTTCTATTTTTACTCTCTAAGACCCTAAAACTTAGTTGAAATCATGGTGAATGGGTTGAACCTTGAAGGGGAGGTAACTTGGAAGTGAAGAAAGTTTGAGATAAGGTGAATTATAGTTGAGAAGTACGGAAATGTTAAATATGTGATGAAGATTGTCTATAATGAAATCGAATGAATGATCTGAATGTTAATTTGGCTTATGCACCTCTTATTTTCTGAGATACGAGTTTTCCTGAGTAGATGCAGTGGCTTGCCACCACTTGCTCCAAGTTGAGACTCGATACTCTGTTAACCCTACGTCGCAAGATGTGGCCGGGCACTTTAACTTCCCGAAAATTCTCCCAATGAGCTGGATTTGATATGTATATTTGAGAAAAAGTTATGCATAGACTCTTGGGGATGCGCGCACGAGGGACTGTCCAAGGTTAACTACTGGATATGTCGGGTTGGCTTGATAACCGACAGATGAGACTCATCAATCATAGGGCAGGCATACATCATATATATATGTTTATTTTGTGTGCTTGTGCATTATTTGGATTTGCCTTCGTAAATCAATGTGCTTATTTGCCATACTTGCTATTTGTAATAACTGTACTCTACTTGTGTTTTCTTTGTCTGTCTTTTTTGTCTGTGCATTTGAGATGTCCTTTGTTTGGCGGAGGAATGACGGGGTGGTTCCACTGAAGTGTTGGAGGCTTGGAGGAATGGGTGAATGTTGAGGGGTTAAGTTAGGGGTTAGACTAGAACTTAAGCACCCTAGATTGATTGCCTTGTTATGGTTTCAAATTTCAACTTTAAGTTTTAAAATCTGAGTGTCGGAGTTCTAGGATTGCTTCTGGTTTTTCCAGAACCTTATATCTTATGTATGTAGGCACCATTACCATGTTGAGAACATCCGGTTCTCATCCCATACATATATTGTCTTTTACAGATGCAGGTCAAGAGGCACCTTGTTAGGCGTCTGAAGTTTCATTTGCTGCAAAGTTGGGATTTTTGCTTATGTCTTTTGCTATATTATTATTATTATTATTATTCACACATGTACCTCATAGAGACTTTTGATGGAGAACTAAGGTTTATTTGAGTATTTTGAAAACTTGGGTTTGTATACACTTATGTAAATATCCTCCGATCAGCTTTAGCTTCGCATCGCAGGTTGAGCTTGGAGTTTGAATATTTGTATCCTTGACTCTCTGCTCTTAGCTATATGTATATATATTTCTTTACCTTTCTTCGTATGCAAGTAATCGTTAGCTTGAGCGTTACGCTTTTATTTTTTACTATTTTGATTAACCAACTTTCAAGACTTCTCGAATATTATATTCTTTTAATTATATTATGTATGTAGATTTTATTTTTAGAGATCGTAATACCACACCACCTCTGTTTTACGACTTAAGTGTAAAGCTCTATGTGGTAGAGTGTTACACTTAATACGGTAGAGCAGTAGAAGAAGGTCATTGCCGATGAAGGAGACTATGCAGGAATTAGTGAAGAGAGTCGACGGAGGCGTGCATGGATGTCATTAATGCTGACAGCATCACGAGAACAGTTGCAGGTAAAAGAGAGAGAAGAGAAATTTGAGGTTGCTGGTTGAAGATTCTAAAAAGTGGTGGCAGATTGGAACCCCCTAATTTTGAGGTGGGCCTTTATTGGTTGGACTTTTACTCAAGTCCAACTCAAATTCACAAGTGGGTCAAGTGTTATAAAAAATTATTGTAATCACATAAAAGATCCAATTTTTTTTAAAACAATAGAATCTTGAGGGCAAATTTTTATTTTGAACAGTAGCGTAAAAAATATTATTTAAAAATTAAATATTTTTCTATTATTGTAATTAGAATTTATATTTCGATTAGGATTTGCTTTTTTTTTTCACAAGCATGAGAACAAAGTTGTCGTTAAGAAAAATATCATATAAGGAGTAAAAATGGGCCCAGTAACATAATTGGTGAAGTCTCATTAAAAGTAGACTTTACTATAAATAAAATAATAGTAATAGAATCAACGAACTATGAATTGAATAATTTGTATCTTTTTTTTTTAGAAAATTAGGGAGAATCAAGAGAACGAGAGAGAATAATTTAATTCCATTAATGAAATTAAAAAAAAAATGATACAAATTATTCAATTCATGGTGTATTAATTTTATTATTAATATTTTATTTATAATAAATTTTATTTTTAATGAGACTTCTCCAATTAGACTATTAAATCTATTTTTACTTCTTATAAAAATATTTAAATTATTTTAATTGTTAATCACACTTTAAAAAATATTTAAAATAATATTATATATTAATTTAATAGTTAGTTTTTTTGTATTTATAGACTTTTGTGCATCATTACATGGGTTTAGGAGTATTCTTTTAGAAGTACGTAGTTATTAATTCGTTTGAAAAAATCTAATTATGAATATAAAGAAAATGATAAGATACTCTTGTAATATTGGTTAAAGTCATGGGTTTAAAGATTAATCTTATTAGATAATGGAGTTGCTCAGCCTACTATATATGAAATCAATAATTAAAGGAGCGGTATAGCTGGAGAAAGATTAGTCATACTATATTACTATATATAGAGGTTTTCGTTTGTCCTTTATTATTGTTCAAACTGGGTGTGAAGTACTTAATAATTAGTTAATTACTAGTAGCTTAATTAACTGGAGTACGTAGCATAGACTTTTCATCACTCTATTATAGTTAGGGGTGACAAACGGTGGAGTCGTCGTCCTACCAAAAGTCCGTTGACGGGTTAATTTATCTCGTTTTATTTAGTGAAACGATTTTAAATTTCTCTCTCATTTTACTTAACGGCGGGCTAGCAGATTGACGATTCAAATTTACCAATTTTTTTATTTTTTAATAAATTATTAAATATTAAACAATATATATAATTTTATAATTATTTTAATAAATTTATAATTTTTAAATTTACAAACATTAAAATCTTTATAATTATAAATATGTAACAAACATAATTATAAATCAAATTTTTTGAAACAATAATAAAACCAACATTATCCAAAACAAAACAAACATTGTCTAAACCACATAATTAAATATATTTAATTTTATAATCAATCAAACATAAAATATAACTTAGAACATCGTCAATTATCATCTTCATTCTCTTGTAGATCAATAATATCGTAGAAATTTGTAAAAAGTTGGCCCTGACAAAAAAAAATGTCTAGTCTGCCGAAAAAGCCCGCTCTATGCTGTCGAAGCCCGCCAAAGTCCACAGATTAGGTGGTGCGGGTTAGGCGGTCTTAAGTTTAGTAGTTTCAAATTTCTAGCCCAACCTGTCTTTTTTAGCGAGTGTTAATCCAGCAAATTTTGACATGTTTGCCACCCCTAATTATAACTATGGTTTAGGAATATAATAATTTTGGGTAACCTAGTTTAATAATTTAGTCCATATATGATGCATAAAGCAACAAATTGGGTTTCCATGACAATTAGATATTAACCAATTAAACTCAAGCTAGATTTAAAATTGTGTCCATGAAATCTCAACAAGGAGTAGATATTTTTTTGACTAGGGGACAGAAACAAATTAAGCAATCAATATACAAATTGGCAAGATATTTGTTAAAGGGTGAAAGACTAATAGAGAAAATGACATGATTGATTAATAAGACGAAACAAATCACAGCTACTCGTTGTTAATATATGCCTTGTTGATCAAATTATCTGCGCCCCATTGATAGGGCAGACATAACAGGCTTGACGATAACAACGTAACTTAAAAGTATTCAATGAATAGAAAGATATTCTATCGTAGTTGGAGTAACGGTCAAAATATCAAGTTATGGGTCAATTTTTTTTTTTTTTTTGGTGACTAAGTTGTGTGTCAATTTGATCTTGAAAAATTAGATGTTTCGAATTTTTAAAAATATAAAGTGAATCAAATTAATTTTTCTGTCGATTATTATTCAAGAAGATGATGTCGCAAGACTATTTATATCGTGTTATTATTTAAATGATAAAAAGATCAATTTAACTTATTACACTTATATCTTCTACGAAAAATTTTAAAGCATTTAATTTTTTAATAATTAAATTGATTCATAAGTACTTTTTATGGCCTATTTTAATTATTTATATTTCACATTATTATATTACACTTCTTGCATTATCATAACAGATATATTTGACACATTTATAGAAGAACCTAATGTTAGAAAACAATAAAAGTTAACCAATAATCAATTAACACAAATTTCACGCATCTAAAAACTTTAAACATTACACATTATTAAAAACCTTAAAATCACATATTGAAAATTTATATAGGTTAATTTTTGGCTGATTTTTATTATTTTTCCATAATTATCCATCAAAAATAACGTTAGTATATAACTTTATGAATAACAAAGTATTGTGTGTAACATAATCTGGCTTAAAAATAAATTGGTGTAATTTATACTACGTCATAGTGGACATATCTCAGCGGCCATTTTGCGGCATTTTTCATAACCGCCACTAGGATGAACTAGGATGGTGGTAGGGATGAATTCATTGGAAGGGAAACTATGAGTTTAAACAGAGTTGAAAATATAGATATTATGATTGGATGCTATTACATTTGAAATATATAATTTTTAAGTTACTTGATTACGAAACTCTAAATTATACATGTATTTTATCGTCATTAAATACATACATACATCTATTTTTTTTTTTTTTTTTTTTTTTTTTTGGTGACTGAAATAAATTAAACAAAGAAAAACAAAAGAAACAAAACAAGGAACTGCTTAAATAGAGGGACAGTCCCGTTTAAGACTACTCTTAAACTCCTTCCAAGGTGAAAGAAGCTCCACATGCGAAAGTTGTAACTTCATCGCCATCTTTGCCATAGTATCTGCCACCGTGTTTGCATCTCTCATAATCAAACGAAAGTCAACACGCCAATTCCAATGCATGATATCTCTTATTTTGAGCACCAGTGGATCAATAAACCCAAAACCATCTTGAGTAACAAGATTAAATGCTTCCACACAATCCGTCTCACAAATAACATCTCGTTGACCCACATCCCAAGCTAAGAGATATCCTCTCCAAATAGCAAACAATTCTCCTTGAAGAATACTATTACTCTCAATCATTCCCAAACACCCCCTTTGCCAGCTCCCATTACAATCTCTAATAACACAAGCAAAACCAACACTATCACCCGAACCAAAATAACTAGCATCACAATTAATCTTAAAAGTACCAATGGATGGGGGATTCCAAAAACCATTTAGAGTAGAGGGAAGGGACATACGTTGTAATTCAAAAATATTTCTAAGCTCCTTTTCTGAAGTTAATGCCAGACAAATGACTTTTTCCGGAGGCCAAGTTTCATGGGGATTAAAGATGTCGTTATTCCTTGCTCGCCATATCCACCAAAGTCCCGAAAAGAACTTGAACGGGTGCTCTCTGCTATGATACAAGAACCAGTTCTTCAAATCCAAAGGATGACAAGGAATATCCAACCTTTGCCAGACAAGCTGAGCTTTTGGACAATCCCGAATACAATGTATAACCGATTCCTGGCTAGAAAGACATCTTGGACACCTATCCGATGACGACATCCCTCTTCTAAAGCGAAAACTTGCAGTAGGAAGAGCCTCCTTAAGACACAACCAAGCCAAAAACTTATGCTTTTCCGGAACAAGCTGACGCCAAAGCCAAAGCCAATTCTCCCTCTCCTCCCAACCAAACAGCTGCTTACACAACCACAAGTAACCATTGCGTGAGTCATAGACTTTGGCAGCAGACCCACTCCAATACCAACCCACTTCCGGACCTGCTTGTTCATCTGGATTGTAAGAGAGAATATTATCTTTCAGATTTTGAGATAAAGGAGAATAAAGAGTATCCAAATGCCACCTACCAACCGACCAAATATCCTGTATCCGGAGATTCGAATCAGAAATGTGGACATAATCCATCTCATTAGATAACCGTCCTTCTCTCCTCCAGCTAGAAAACCAAAAATTCTGGTTCAAATCTCCAATACACCAAGCAAACCCATCCTTCAACACTTTCCAAGCCTTGCAAAGACACCTCCAAATGGGAGAGTCCTTGTTCTTAGGATAACTAAAACAGTCATATAGAGATGATCGGTATTTGGCATCCAATAATTGGACCCATAGCTTGTTTGGCTGCTGGAAAAAAGTCCAAACTAGCTTCCCAAGAAGAGAAATATTTACACAATAAGGATCTCTAATCCCCAAACCTCCATATTTTTTTGGAGTAACCAGTACCTTCCAACTAACAAGATTCAATCCTCTTCCATCAACTTGTCCTTTCCAAAGAAAATTCCTCATCATAGACTCCAATTTACTAATGATTCCTTTGGGAAAAATAGAGACCTGCATCTGGTACGTGGGAATAGCAGCGGCAACAGAATTAACCAAGCAGAGTCTACCAGCCCGATTGAGTAAACTCCCTTTCCAGCTTGCTAGCCTACTCCGAATCTTATCCAGGACACCATTGAAAGCTGAACGAGTCACTCTAGAATGGCTAAGGGTAACTCCAAGATACTTGCCCAAATCCTGGACAAATCTGATAGAGGATACCCCAGTGAAAACCTCTTTCCTTGTTGCAGAGACATTCTTGGAGCAAAGCGCTTTAGACTTCTCCACATTAATCTTCATCCCAGATGCTTTGCAAAAAGTCTCTAAAACCAACATCACATTTTGCACTTGTCTCTTTGTAGCTTTACAGAATAGAAGCAAGTCATCCGCAGACATTAAATGGGATATTCTTGGTCCCCCTCTAGAAATAGCAACCGGCTCCCACAAGCCCAAATCAACCTGATGACTAATAAAGCATGCCAGTCGCTCCATACACAACACAAAAAGATAGGGTGACATAGGGTCTCCTTGTCTAAGACCTCGACTAGGAGTAAAGCCATTCAGACGACTCCCATTCCAAAGAATAGATAAGGAAGAAGCAGTGACACAATTCATAATCAAATTAAGTGTAGGAATAGGAAAACCAAAGCTCTTAAGGGTATGAGCTAAAAACCTCCAGTCAACTCTGTCATAAGCTTTCTCCAGATCAATCTTAAAGGCCAGTGTGCCTTTCTTTGATTTAGTCTTCTTCATAAAGTGGAGGACTTCTTGAGCAATAATGATGTTGTCAGGAGTTCCTCGTCCCGGAATAAATCCTCCTTGAAGCGGGCCAACAATCTCCGCAAGATGAGGACGAAGCCTATTAACAAGGACCTTCGTGATGATCTTGTAAACTACATTGCAGAGACTAATCGGCCTGAAATCTTTCATAGATACCGGTGATTCAACCTTTGGAATGAGAACCAGTAAAGTCTCCAACATTCTCGGATCAAGAGTAACACCGGAGAATGCCTGCTTAACCATCTTCCAAACATCAAGACCAATGATCTCCCAATATTCTTTGAAGAAGAAAGCTTGAAACCCATCCGGACCTGGAGCTTTAAAAGAGTTCATGTGAAAAACAGCTGTTTTGACTTCCTCCATAGTAACTGGTGCCGTAAGATTATTGCAAGCTTCCTCATTCAGAGAAGGAAGAGGCACATCACCAAGGCAACCCAAATCAACATCATCCAAATGACAGAATAAGCTTTTATAGAAAGACTCTGCTTCTTGACTCAGAACTTCTGGATCTGTTTCCCACACTCCATCCTTGAGAAAAAGGCCATGAATCTTATTATGCTTCCTTCGCGCAAGAGTTTGAATATGAAAGAATCTTGTATTCCTATCCCCGAACCTTACCCACTGCTCTCTGGACTTTTGGAACCATAGGAGCTCTTCTTGCACTAGAGTATTATTATAATCATCAAGCAACTGTTGCTCTTTCTGACGCAAATAAATACTATCCACCACTTCCAAACGCTTTTGTAAATAATTAATCTGCTGCTCTAATTCACATTTCTTAACAAAAATGTTACCAAATACCTTCGAGTTAAACTCTAGTGAATTCTTCTGTACTTCTGAAAGCTTGCCATGAATTCCTCTATTACCAGACCACCATGACTGGTTCACAATATCTTTATACCCAGGATGAGTAGCCCAAGCAGCAACAAATCGGAAAGGTCGATTCCCTTTAGGCTGAGGACGACCTTTACAACGCACCAGAATAGGGCAATGATCAGACTGAAGCCTATTTAAAACTTCTGCATAAGCCTCTGGAAAGATAGATAACCAACTACTATTTATACAGACTCGATCAAGCTTTTTTGCCACGTCAACATAATTTTTCACCCTCCTGTACCAAGAAAACTGCCTCCCGATAGTCTTCAGATCAAACAAACCACTATCCCCTAATGAAGTAGCAAACATGTCTGCTCTTTGATGAGAAAATTGACAGCCCTTAGATTCATGAGAGAATTTGACTTCATTAAAATCACCAAGAACAATCCAAGGTCCTTGAAAAACCATGGATTGTGCAACAAGATAATCCCAAAGGAGAACCCTTTTATTAAATTGAGGACTGCCATAAATACCACTACACCTCCAAATTAAATTATCAAAGTGAACCTCAACAGTAACACCCTGATCAAAAGCATCAATGAACTTACAACAAACACCCTTCATAGAGGATAGAAACCAAATACCTCCCTTATGCCCCTGTGCCTCTACTATACCAACAGAGTGATACCCCAACCTTTCCCAAAATAATTTTAAATGCTGAAAAGGGGAGTGAGTTTCAACCACAATAAAGAAAACAGGTCTAAATTTCCTAACAAGTTCCTTACAATGCACCCGGGCTAACTTATTAGAAGCACCCCTAATATTCCAAACAATCATATTTAAACTATCCATAAATAATAGGGACAGAATAAATAAGAACATAAACTCTAAACAGAATCACCAACCTCAATAGGTGGTTTGTCCTGCGGTACTGGCACACTCTGATCCTCAATAATTGCCACCTTTGGACCCCCTGACACTGCACTTGCCATGCTTCCATCTACTAAGGTTTCCTCCGTTGTGCCACCATTTTTATCAACTGGCGAGTTCTGCAAGGAGGAAGGCCGAGGACGCTTCCGTAGAGAAATTCCACGACGTGCAGGAGTTCTGCGCGATGGAGATGGCGCAATTTCATGTTTTTCTTGCTTCCCCATCCTAATGCCAGTTGATTTGCCTCCATCACCATGCAAATTGGGCCTTGGAACCCTTCTCGAACCAAACTTGTGCTGCTTTCCATCTTGGTCCTTCAAACCTGATGACTGGCCCATTGTAAATTTTTTCTTACGCAGCACTTGTTGCCAGCCCTCTCCATCATCCATGCATGCCTCATTAACAAGACCATCAGGCACGTGAGGAGCCAATGATTCCGTAACCACATCATTCCCTTTAACAACTCCTAATTTCTCACCCAAATCACGAGCTTCTGATTCAGCTTCTTTTTGAATCTCATGATTGTTGTGTGGCACTAGTGTTGGGGCTTCATTATTTTTTCCATCACCAAAGGAATTTATGTTTCCTTCCAAGGACTCCTTCTCCATGCACAACGATTTATCATGCCCATACCGTGCACAAGTAGCACAAATCAACTGTAAACTCTCGTACTCCACTTCATAAGTCACACCCTCCACTATAATATGTTTGATTACAGGCAACTCAAGATTAATTTGAACACAAGCTCGGGCATATTTTCCTCTTTCTGCGAGCTTAGTAGCCAAATCTACTTTCATCGGAATCCCAATTACAGAAGCAATTCGCAGCATTGCTTGTTCCTGGTAGCACCAAATTGGAAGTCCCGAGACTCGAATCCATACCAGCGTTGATCCAAAGGATTTTTCGCATGGCCTAAAATCCACATCCCATGGCTTTACTGCAACATAGTGACCGTCTATCAACCACGGGCCACCAAGAATGACTTTCTCACGATCCCCAGCAATATCAAATTTAACCAAAAAATATCCAAATCCCACATCCAACAAATCAAACCCTCCTTTGATGCGCCATACTATCCGGAGCTTATGCATGAGAGCCGTGTAGCCATAATACTTATCCAACACCTTGATCACGATGGCTTCCTTATAAGGTTCAGCTAGACAGCTCTTTGCCTCCTTGGTAAAACTGACACTTGGTGGACGAGAATCACCCTGCTTACCTGTCACCGTTGCGATACCATCCCCAGATAAAGACCCTACTAATGCAAAGGCCTTAGACTTTTCTGCACCAATGACTTTATCTCTAAAAGAGACCTTGGATGGCTTTCCTAACCCCTCTCGAGAAGAACCCTCCTTAACACCGGATACACACCCACCCACGCTCTCCCCCTTATCTCTTCCGATGGCATGGCCATCTTCCTCACCGTGTTTCACCCTCAACCGCTCGCCCCCGCTTTCTCCTTCTCTCATTCTCTTTGAGTACGGAGTACGTACTCTTTCTCTGCTAGGGTTTTTTCGAATGGATCACGTTTTTGTGTATACATACATACATCTATTTAATTTGCATTTATATATTTAGTTATTTACGAGTTTTTTTTATCAATTTAGATTAATAGAGAAAAACATAATATTTTTTTAAACAAAAGTATATCTTAAAAAGTAACAGAACAATATGAAAAATATTTAAAAAGAAAATAACAAATAAAAAATGGCGGTTAGCTAGAGACCTCTCTACAGCCTGGTGTTGCAAAACGTTAATGGTTTTGCGGTAGTTTTAAAGGCGGCTCTACCAACTGTTATAAATCACCACAAAAAAAAATGAAAATTTCATGTTCTTAGATAATGGCAGTTTAAAATTGTCGCAAAAAAAAAAAAAATTGACGCAATATTCAATATACCTGCAGTTACGCTAACGGTTGCTGGAAACCATCACATATCCGTTTGCCAACATCTTAAAGGTCGGCAGTCCACAAAATGTTGTTGATCCGTTTCGTGATGTTTTGGTTTGAAACTGTCGTAAATCCCTTTGAAAATTGTCATCATTTCACGTACTCCTTGAATAATTATTTTATATTATTCCTTAACAAAGAGTAGTTTCATCATTTGTGTGTATTGAAGAATAGAATTTTGTTCAAATTTTACATCACAAAAAATTGGATTTTTTTTTATTTAAATGAAAAACTACTTTATTTATCAGATTATATAGAGTGAAAGAATTTTACCTTTTTAAATATTATGAGAATGTTTTTCGAGCTAGATTGCAAAATTAAGAATTTATACACGTATTGCACTATGAAGCCTACAAAATGAATTTAAAAATTTAAACATATTTCTTGAGCAAGATTGCAAAATGTAGGTTAAAAATATTTGAACGTATTTCGCACATTAGGTACATAGCAAAATACAACTAAAATCAATTTCAAATTCGAACCTATTTTGCAATCTTGCTCATGAAATACTTGCTTATAGAAAATGTAGAGGTCACCACAAGAAAAAAGTCTTGTCGCCACACCTTTTTTAGCTATGCTTTAGTTAATGGCCACACTTTTATGGGGGTAGCGATTAGTTATAGCTTTGGCAACATTTTTTATGTTATGTTCGTAAAATGTGGGAATATATGGAAATCGGCACATTTCTTAAGCGTGGCTAATTTTTTTGTGTTTTAGTCACTATTTTCATGTCCATTTCCTCTAACTATTTAGGTATCCAAGAAGAAAAATGTGACAATAGAGTTACACATGCATAATGCCACGCTTTTTAAGCACGACAACAAGTCCATATCAAAGGCCACTTTTTTTTTTTAACAAAAAAGCATAGCAAAAAGTCAAGCGTGGCAATTAATAAAAAGTATGGCCACACTTTTTTAAATGTGGCAATAACTATATTTTCTTGTAGTGCGTATTTTGCACTCTAAGTTGCAAAGTAAAGTTGAAAGTTGCCTATAAATATGACAACCAAGACTGAGAGAAGAGGCATTGCTTCATTCCACTTCCACCTTGTTTTTTATAGTGTTTTGTGCATTTTGGGCGGAAGAAAACCAGAAAGAAAAGAAAGGGGGGGGGGGAGAAAAATGGAGACAAAGAAATTATGGGTAGTAGAGATATTAATCCGCTCAATATAGATAAATATATTATTGATCATCTCAAGGATGAAGATAATACAGTATAGATATATGAGTTTTATGTGTAGGATTAATTTCATATTATGTATTAAGGTAAGCATTTATGCATATTATGAACCTAAATAAGATATCATTTAACTTTTTAATATGTACTGTTTAAAGGGTGGTGATTTATATGAATATTTTAGATAATAAATTTATTTATGGATCTCTTTAAGTTTAAATTTTTATTTATAAGTTTAAATTTTTTAGAATAACCGAAAAATACTATAAAAAACGTTAAATATTGTCAAATTTTCCGTCAGATTTACCGACGAAAGAGGCAACAAAGTGATCAGGTCAAAACATTACTAGCAGATTTCTTTTTCCGATGATAAAGTTACTGGTAACAATTAGAGGAAAAAAATGAAAGAAGCGCAAAAATTAGAGTTGGATTTGACAAATCCACCGGTAAATCCAACGATAATGTTCTCCTAAATTCAAAATGCACAACCTTCCCCCCTCATTTTCAAAGCCATTCTCTCTCTCTACCACTCTCCTTTCTCTTTCTCTCTCCCCTGCAACTACCTCCGGCAGCCCCTCCGGCCAACATTTGCCAGTGCCGGCTACCTCCAATCTCCTCCAAAGACTGCGTGGACTCGCTTGGTTGCGGTTTTGTCGTGTGAAACGAAGCTTCTCCCTTGTCGCTGCCGTTGGGGTTGCCAACAGAGCTGCATCTCTCCTCCCTCCTCCAAGTAGGTTTTCCTCACAGTACAAGAAATCATCAAAATAACGATCGATTTAGCGACTGGTTTTTCTTGAGAATCGGTTAATAAACCCTTAGCTACCGAAGTCGCTAAAACCTTGACCGCTAAATTAGAAAATAGCAACCGAAGTTGGTCGCTAACTGGCAGCAACCGATTTCCAACTAAGGCCACCAAAGACATACCAAACTATATCGGTCGCTAAATCAGTTGTTGAGAAAATTGGTCGCTAAATGGAAACCAACTTTTCGATCGCTAAATCAATCGTTGAAGAAATCTGCCGCTAAATGGCTACCGGATTTTCGATAGCTAAATAGTCACTGAAAAAATCGGTCGTTAAATGGAAACCAATTCCTTGATCACATAATCAATCGCTAATTTTTCGGCCACAAATCGGTCGATAATATCTTACTTCAAAAACTCAGAATCTGTCACTAGATCAGTAGCTATTACTACGTCTTTAATAATAAATTTTAACCCAATTTCGCATATATCTCTATTAAAACTTATTTTCAAATATAATTTGAATTCAACAAAATATATAAATAATCAAAGATAGATAAAATTTTTCATACAAATACCAAATAACATTCATAATATCTGCATAACTAATAAAAAAGATTAACGTTTACATAATTAAATACTTAACATGTGGTTAACATTTTACCAAACGAAAAATAGATATGACATACAAATAATAACACTACAACTATTGAACCAAAAAATAAAAGAATTGAACAGACTAATAACCACACTTTCTTCTTCAACTTCTCTGCTTTTCTCTGCAACAAGCAGTAATGATAGTGTTGTTTTCAACATTAGTGTGTTGAACTCAATCCATAAATAGAAAAGTTTTAATTTACTATTGGCACCATTGATATCCACTATGGTAAGTCTTGGTTCAATTCAACGTTATTAATCCTACAAATGTCATTTTACAATCGATTAAACAGAAAAGACACCTAGACGAAATTTACTGTCATAAAATAATGCAAATTCCAATAATAGATCACTCGGATTTACCAGTTTTAGCTTCAAATCGGAGATCGTCTACTATCTCTGATGAGCAAAAAACTTCAGTGACTGAAATAACAGAAAGCAAACCACTCTAAATAGAAAAAAGGAATCCAAAAAACGGGAAAGAAAAACCATATATAAAGGATTTGGATGCAAATTTTCCAAAGGAAACTAGGAGATTAGTGAGATGCTAAAGAAGGAAATCTTACACCGAGATTTTTTGGTTAGGAGAATTTTTGCTACCTTTTTTGAAGGCCTAAATTGATACTCTAATAAACAATGAATTAACATGCAGTCATTGTGAAAGAGAAACAAACATATAGAGCAATCAATGTTAATAACGCACAGAATCTAGAAAGAGAAAATGAGCAAAAAAGGAAAAGATCGATCGAGAAGCCAAACTAAATGAATGATGGAATAAATAACACTTTGGATTTTAGCAAGTCATTTAGGATCTGAAAGGACTGAACATTTAGAATCCAATCTAATTCTCAAAAAGAATACACCTACAACTAACAAGCATTTAGGTCAATAGATACATGTTAGGTTGAGTTTGGAAGATTGAAATTATTGAAACTTACGATATAATAAACAATTATTTTAAATTAGTAGCAACACAAACTGCAAATAAAGACAGGATGCAATCTCCAGAGACAAAAATTGGAAGAAAAAGTAGCTCGCCTTTCGCCAGAGATGGAAGAGAAGAAATGAAGAAATCAAAAGCAAAAGAGTGATCGAGTAAGAAATCAAATCTTTTGAAAAACCCAAGATATGCAAGTGAAGGGTTCACGTTTACCAGAAAGGGATGACGGCAATCGACGAGCAACAAGTGACAAGCGTGCAGCGGCAAAATTGAAGACGAGAAGGAGGGTGAGCATGGTTGTGTTTGTGACAAAGCATGGCAGTGGTGTATGTGACAAAGGTTTTGGGAATAGAAGGGTTTAGGGTAGAAGGAGATACTTTTGGAGAAAAAGAGGGAGAAGATGGGTAGTTTAGGGTGTATACAACGTAGCAAAAGAGGGGTAAAGAGCTTTTAGGAATGGTAAAAAATATATTTAAAAAATTGTTTTTTAAAATATAATTTATTTATTTTTTTCTTTTGAAATCAAATTTGTTACTATTTTATTATATTTAAAATAGTGATGGATTTCCAACCGATTAGTGTGTCACAAAATTTTTATTCGGTCGCTTAGTATTTAATTAGCAACCGATTTAACGACTAACCATATAGTGACTGATTTAATGACCAACTAATTAATAAAAATAGCGATTGATTTAGCGACTAACTACTTAAAAACCTAGATTTTATAGTTGGTCGCTAAATCGGTCGTTATCTTAATCCTTAGCAATTGATTTTGTGACCAATTCCCCAGCGGCCTTTTGTGACCAACCATTTTTAGAGTATTTTCGTAAACTTCGTTAAATTAGTAAATAATTAGTCAACAAATTAAATTTTAATAAAGAAAATTAAAAATGTGAATATTATATTAGATTAGGATAGAGCTCGTCAAAATGAGAATTTTGACACTAATTTCAAAGAATTCGACCTAAGATTGGACCGAATGGGCTAAACCGGTTGAACCGAGTCGTGGGCCCAACCGGCCCAACATTTAAATGAGCCGAGGCTCTTCTTCCTCCCCAATTCAGCAAAGAGCACGCTGAAAACACATATAGGGGGGGAGAAGAAAGCCAATTTCCTAACCCTAACGCCAAAATAAAACTAACGTAACTTCTCGCTCCGAGCTCCAATCGCCGCATCGTTTGCGGCCACGCGACCACCATGTCAAGCTCTATGTTTCTACCAGAACAATTTTGTGGGTAAGCCACTCTATCTCTCTAAGCCTCTCCTTTCCCTAATTTTTTGAAATTATGTAAGTGGTGTTGAATTTCTTTGTCATTTGATGTATTAGGATCCAATTAGCTTGAGAAAAACATTCACTCTTGCTTATACGATGCTTGGGTAAGGTGAGGATATCATAACTCTATCTAATTTTCTAAATTTGTGCATTGGGCATTGAGTTTGGGTGTATATGTGTTGTATATTTGTATTAGGTGGTGTGTATGTAATTGGAGGTTGAAATTGTGAACATTGGAGGCTTTGGATTGGTGCTGAGGCTTGGTGATTTTGGATAAGTAAAGCTGTATGTGTGTCTTTGGTATTTTGCTTTGATCAATACGTGGAAATCAGCTAAGGTATGGTTTAGGTTTCACGTATTTAATATATAATGTTCTGTGAAAACTTAGGCTAGAGAACCATAGGATATGTTGGAATGATTATGTATGTTGGATGCTTAGCATTAATAACGTTGATTGGTAATATAAATCATGTATGTGTTGGTGGTATTGTTGGTAAGTTGGTGGTAATGATTGCATATGTATGTATGGCAAAATAGTGGTGATTTTGTTGAAGGAAGTATGGAATTTTGTTGATTGGTGGTAATGATTGTTTATGAATAGTAGAGTGATTTGAAGATGTTATATATTGTGTTTGTGCTAAATGTAGGTAAAGGAAGTGAACATTGAAACTGTTTAAATAAAATTGAGGTTTTTGAAGTATAATGAAAATTGGTTTTTGACTGAATTTCAGCAAGCTATAATTTGGCCTCCGGACCCCCAAATGGTTTCAAACTTGTCTTGATAAAAAATTGGGTTTGTGAAGTTTATGCCGTTCGAAGAACGGATAAAAAACGATTTAAAATGATTAAGTTATGCACGTCAGAAGTTTTGGTTTGGAATATGAAAATTCTGTAGCTTTCTAACTTAATCAAAATTATGGAAAACGTATGGCCACGCGTACGAGTGGTATGGAATTTTTGACTGACCTCCTTATATGCGTACGCGAATAGTCCTATGCGTATGCGTAATGGGCCAGCATGCATGTCTACGCATACGCATGATAAGGGATGCGCGCGCAAGCTGCCTTTTTATACTCCCACGTGTACGCGTGAGCCACGCGTACACGTGGTCCTATTATGAGTTTTAAACCTTATTTCAAACTTCTAAACATCTATTTTCATTCTTCTGGTCATAAATAATAGTAATAAGCCTGATAATCAGATGAAGTTAGGAAATTAAGGTAACTTGGAGGTGAAATAAAGTGGGATAAGTGATGAATTAACTATGGAAATGAGTATATTTGAAGTGTATATGGTATTATGGCTTATATGAAATAATTGAGCAAAGATTGCAAAGACTATGAACCTTATTTGTCTTATACACTCAATTAATCTGAGATACGCATTTCCCTGGATAAAATACCGTAGCTTGCCACCACGTGTACCAGGTTGAGACTCGATACTCTGTTGACCCTGCAACGTAAGGATGACCGGGCACTTATAAATTTCTGGAAATGTTAACTCCCATTGAGAAATTATAATTATTTGAGAAAAAGATATGCATAGACTCTTGGGGATGCACATCGAGGGACAGTCCAAGGGTTTAGCAAACCGGACTTGTCGGGTTGGCTTGATAACCGACAGATGAGACTCATCAGCCATAGGACAGGCATGCATCATGTGCATATTACTTGACTTACTTGTCTGTGCATTATCTGGGTGTGCCTAAATGTATTTGCTATGTTAAATTTATATATGATATCTGCAGTACTTGTACCCTTCTTGTGCTTGTCATTATCTGCTTATTTATTTGTGATATGCTATCAGAGATGGAGGTATGGAGGAAAGGTGGTAAAACTTAGAGTTAAGATTAAGTTAAGTTAGACTTAGATACCCCTAGAAGACCACCTTTTTTATGGCTTTTGTTTAATACTTTAAGCTTTATAATCTGAGTGTCGGCGTTCTAGGATTGCCTCTTGCCTTCCCAGTACCTTATATCTTACATACATGGCACCTTTACCATGCTGACAACTTTTGGTTCTCACCTCATACTATGTTGTTGTTTTTCAGATGCAGGTCGAGAGGCACCTCGCTAGGTGTCTAGACTTTTGAAGCGGAGTGGTTTCTGAGTTTCTTTCTAATGTTTAATTATGTATTTATGTACTTAGCTTTCTCTCTGAATAACTAGTTTCTTTTGATCCTCTTAGAGGCTTATGGAGAGACAGGGTTTTGTTTATGTAAATTTGGGTTTTGGATATGTATATATATGTGTAAATATTCTCCGGCCAGCCTTGACTCTGCGGACTGAGTTAGGAGCTTGTTATTTTGTATCTTTGGCCCTTATTCCTTCTTTTTGTTATCTTATGCTTGATAGCTATAGTTTTCTTAGTACGCAAGTTAACTCGTTCTCTAAGCATTGCGCTTTTATTTCGCGATTTTTATTTCATCTGTTCTTTAACGCTCCTAGTTTATTATATTCTTTCTGCTATTATGTGTACACATTTTATTTTAGAGGTCGTAATACCACACCACCTCTATTTTACGGCTTAAGCGTAAAGATCTGTGTGGTAGGGTGTTACAATTTTTATGTTTGGTTGTAAAACTGGTTGCTAAATTAAAAATAGTGGCTGATTTAGCAACTAACGGACCCCGAAGGGTAAGTATTTTATTTTGGTTGTTAATTCAGTTGCCAAGTTAAAAAAAGTGACCGATTTTAACAACCAACTAAGACAACTTTATTATTTGTCACTAAATCGGTCACTAATTTATTTTTTAGCGACTGAATTTCTAAACAATAATGGATTATCGCTAAATTGGTCACTAAATGTATAGGGACCAATTTAGCGACCAATTTTTTTCTGGTCCTAGAAAAATTCAATTCGTCGCAAAATTGGTTGTTAATATCGACCAATTTTATGGGTCACCAAAATCGGTCACTCTTCTAAAACTTTCTTGTAGTGATAATCTCCCTCCCTATTCCATCCCCTTTTTGAACCACCATTCAGTCTGGATACCATGCCACAGCCGCCATCACCGCGCCATTGTCGACCATGCCTAGAAGGTATGTATGGTTTGATTTTTTTTCCTTGTCATAAACTAAATTATATTACTTTTGTTTGTATTATAGGGCATAAGATAACATTTATTAAGGTGTCTCTTTCAACTTTAAGACTATATAGCCTTATGCCAATAATATGACCGACCTTTCATGATTAACTTTATGTATGTGATAAATCATTCCCTAATATCTATCATATGTCACACATAAACGAAATTAAGCACTTGACTCCTTAATAACTTTCATATAATTAAGTTAGATATCTAATTAGTACATCAAAATTAAAGAGATTAATCTCTTTACATTAGTATTGAAATTTAAAAATTGAAAATGATTTTGATGATGTAGTTTTAGATTTGGTTATGCTTGTATTGTATCCACCATTGAGCTTTGATTAATGAAATACGTAATATTGAAAAGGTTGTCTTGTATGTTGCATACAATAACCACTTTATATATTAGGAATTTAGGATTAAATTAAAATATTAGTATTTAATATTTACTTAATTGCATTTGAGAAAGTATGCATATATTTCTTTGTTATTAATTGTTTATTTAATAACTTTTACAATTTATTAACTTTATTTTTATTTTAAGATTTTTTTTGTTTGAAGTTCATTTAGCTTTAATCGTGGGCTGTTCATGCTGAGATACATATGGGTTATTCGTGCAATACTCAGGTTAGTTTTCTGTTTCTAAATGTGTTAAATTATTTAAATTTTATGCTAAACTTACGTTTTCTATGATAGAGTTTTAGGATGAAAGTGGGAGAAATTTGTCTAGTGGTGCCTTCTCGAAACCCTTATTTGTTAAAAAATTGTAGATGAATAAGGGGATCTGCACTAGAATGACTAGAATTTGATTATTTATTGAATGTGTGTTTGTTATAATTTATGCATACAACTGTTTTCTCTGTGAAAATTGATAAATTTTTTTTGTGAAGGTCTCTGAATTAAGGTAAAACTCTGCCAAATTTTTGTTAATATTGTTTAAAAATATGTTTGGTTTGTGAAAAAAAATAAAAATTACATTTGGTGGAGGATTCCAATTATAGAAGAATTTTTGTCGAAAGTTTTAAAAAATTTAATAAGTTGTATTGTTCGTTGAATTCTAGGTTATTTATTGTAAAATGATTCAAAGTCATTGTATATCAATGTATGATATGGATAACGATCAATCAGGAGGGGGTTAAAACCTAATTTATTGAGTATGTCTTCAACATGGAACTGTTTAGGTCCCAAGAGATATCTAGGTGTTCATACTATAAGTGTCAGATGAGTAAAAAGTTAGGACATTCAGATATAACCCTCACCTTTACCGTAATGGGTTTAAGGATAGATATTGGCTGTAATTTGAACATGAAAAAGTTGATGAATAGGAAATCATTCGGTCTACACCAAATTCGAACAGGTCTGAGGGTCAATCAAGGAGGGTTCGAGTGGTTAGGGAAGTGAACATGGAAGAGGTGAATTAAGAGGATAACCAAGAGAGATAAAACGAGATGGTATTTAGTACAATCGGTGTTAATGATACGAAAAATGTTGAAGAAGAGCCTAACCTATAGCCTAAGAGATTTTATTTATCTTAGAATCTTCCACACAACTATTGTTTAAGGGTTGCGCTCACTCAAAATTGTTTGCCTGTATTAGAATGATGAGTATTAAATCTGAGTCAAATCATACCCAAGAGTCTTTTGATAAGTGGGCCACCCTTTGTAACAAATTAGTACCAGTCGGGACTACTAGCATCTCTAGAGCCATTATAAGGCAAAGAAGCTAGCTTCGAAATTAGATCTAAATTTGGTAAAAATTGATTATTGCTCTAACGGTTGTATGTTATATTACAAGGGAGATCTAGACCTCATTGCTTGTAAATTTTGCAATGCACTGAGGTATCAAGTTGAAAGAGAACATATTGATAAACGGAGGTTAAAGAGAGTTCTAAACAAAAGGATGCACTACTTATCCCTAATCCCTATGATAAAAAGATTTTATGCCTCGATGAGTTCGGCCTCTCACATGACATTGCATAGTAACAACAAGAGAAACGATGATTTTATGACGCACTTATCACACGGAGAATCTTGGAATCACTTTGATCATATCCATTCTATATTTGCGAGCGAGGCTAGAAATGTTAGATTAGCTTTATTCTCTGACGGGTTTGCACCGAATTCTAATTTTGGTAATGCGTACTCTTGTTGGTCTGTTGTGGTAATTTTTTATAACCTACCTCCCAAAATGTACATGAAGGAACCATATATGTTCTTAACTTCTATCATACCCGGTGCAAGCAACCAAAAGGCCAAAATTGATACGTTCTTGCAATCCCTTGGTGGATGAGTTGAATGAGTTGTAGATTGATGGTGTAGAAACGTATGATATTTCAACTAAAATAAACTTCCAAATTCACTACGTTGATATGGACCATCAACGATTTTCCTACATTTGGTCAACTCAAGGCAAAATGTCGTGTCCCATTTGCATGGAGGATACAAAGTCATTTTGGCTGAAGAGTGGGGGTAATAATACTTGGTTCAATTGTCATCGAAGATTCCTCGAGTTTGATCATCTTTCACAATGCAACAAGGACTCGTTTAGGAAGAATAAAACTGAATAAGAAGAGGCATCCGCCAGATTGAGTAGTTTAAAAATGTAGCATCGAGTCAGTAATATTCCTAGGATCGTCAATAACGAGGCTTAGTTGAGATTTTCGGAATATAGTAAGGAGCATAATTGGACAAAACAAAGTATATTTTAGGAGTTGCTTTATTCAAAAGACAACTTGGTTTGTCATTAACTTGACATAATTCATATTGAAAAAAACGTTTTTGAAAATATCATGCTACGGTAATGGACGATGAGCGAACTAAGGATAACGATAAAGCTAGGTTAGACTTGGTGGATATTTGTAGGCAGCCAGATATGAACTTAAAGAGACTTGAAAATGATCGGTAGGCTAAACCAAATGTTGTGTTTTCTCCAACAAAGATCAAAGACAAAATATTTGTAGGTAGATTAAGGAATTGAGGTTTCTTGATAGTTATGCCTCTAACTTGAGTAGATGTACAAACGTCTCACAGGGTAAGCTTGCTAGGTTGAAAAAGTCAGGATTGTCATATATTTATGGAGTCATTGCTTCCTATTACATTTAGAGAACTTCCACCAATATCTGAAAATCTCTCACAGAAATAAGTGAGTTCTTTAGGGAGTTATGTGCTACAAGGTTTACGATTGATGGTCTTACTATCATGGAGAAGAACATTCTCATCATACTTTGATGGAACACTTAGCAATCCACCTGCCATATGAAGCAAGAGTGTGTGGGCCAGTCCAATTTAGGTGGATATACCTTTTTAAGAAATTGATTGGGTGATTCAAGCGAACCATGAAGAATAAAGCTCAAATGGAGGGTAGTATCTACGAAACATTCCTAACTAAAAAGACATTCACATTTTGCTCCTCCTATTTTGAGCCATATGTTGAGCCACAGAGAGCAAGAGTTGGAAGAAATAATGAGGGAGGAAAATTCTCGTCAAATGGATTAACCTATCTAATCTTTGTTCTGGAAGAAGTTGCACTAGGTGCGGGTAGTGAATATTAGAAAAGAAGAAAATTGATACACATCTGCATGTCTTGCTTAACTATAACTAGGTTTCACCCTATGTGACCTAAGTATTTTAAGTTTTCATCAATATTTCAAATAGTAAGATAACTTCTTCATCTAATCAAAACATGAGTAATATGAAATTTTTCTATTTATGCTATTGCATTCTAAGTTATTCTAAGAAACAAATCATGATCATCACTCAATGAGTTTTCATACTGGTTTAGAGAATACGTTTGAGTGAATCTAATTGATATAATAGAATGAGAACTAGTTGCAGTTGGGACCTAATGAATAATGACACAAACTTCCCAATCTACAGCATTAATGGATATAGGTTTTAATCTTTGCAGTGGTCAATGAGAAACAAAATAGATAACATGGGAGACTAGGTTCGTGAGGATACAAGAAGTGGTCATTCTAATTGGTATAGTGTGTTGTACAATATAATTCAATGTGTGTGTGTGTTTATGTGTTTAAATGTGAATGGTTTGATCCAAGTTTGCGACTAGGAACACGAAAGCACAAAGACTACAATATCATTGAAGTAAATGTGACCGGAAAATATAGGCATTATATATGATCCTTTTATTCTACCTTAAAATGCACGATAAGTATACTATTTGTCTTATCCAGGGTCATGCAAGTCTAGTTGGGTGGTTAAGACTAAGCCAAGAGGTCGCATCAAGTCTCTGCGAGGACAGAGGGTCAAGAATATTACCAAATTGATGACCCAACTCATTCGAAAATGGTAGTTGATACTAGTGACCCGATCACCTTTAGGTCAACTGATATGGATGATGACATCAGGAGGTTACCTCAGAAGAGGAGGATGAACCAGAAGAAGATGATGATATTTCCGAATATGGGTAACCTGAGTATACTTTAACTAGCTTATTATATGTTTAAACTTTAATTAGATTGTTATATAATTACCCTGCACGCTAGCCTTAGTTTTATCTTATGTATTTCTTTTGTAAACTTTAATTAGATTGTTATATAATTACATTGCATTTTAGCTAGCCACATAACTATTTTCATTCTTGTTTCAGGTAGACATGATGATAGACAGAAGTGTCGCAAGTCGGGGGATGACAATGATGATGACTATCAAGACCAAGGGGATGAACATAAAATAATATATAACCATCAAATTTACCAGGAAATAAATCCGACGATAATTTGGTGCGAAACCATAACGCATAGCGCCGAAGTTTCTATCGGAAATTATCTGATGCTACCCACCCCCATATTTTTGTCAATTTTATAATCGATGATAATTTAGTTACCGGTGAGGACTTTATTATCCAGTCTGACGATAAGAAATTTATTGGCAAATTTTTTTCGTCATTCCGCTAATAAATTCGACGATATTCAACGAATTTTTTTATAGTGAAAATTAGTTATAAATCAAATGTGCTTCTTATTAGGATAGTTATAAAATGTATAATTTGGTTATAATTTATATACAGTTTATATGCATGTCTAACTTGTTTATCTTAAGTTTGGTTCAAATTGTTGTTATTATAAATTATTTTTCTCCAATAAAGGATTTATTCTTGTTACTAGGGATAGAGTTTATTTAAGTATGTATTTAATTTATAGGCACGATTAGTTAAGTTATCTTAAGTTTGGTTGAGATTATTGATATTCTGAGTTTGTTTTACTCTAGCAACAGAATTCATTTGTATAGATAGATTATAATTTAGTTATAATTTATACAATTTATATGAATGTTTAGTTTAGTTAGTTATCTTAAGTTTGGTTGAGGTTATTGTTAGAATTTATTTTGTTCCCATAAAAGAATTTATTTTTGTTAGTATAAGGTATAGTTTATTTAGAAATTTTAGTTATTACTTTAAGTGTTAAAATTTATTATAGTCCTCTTAAAAATATATTAGTGTGCTTAAAAAGTTTATGCCAGTGTACGTAGATAGAGTTTATTATTGTTAATATCGATAATATTAGGAAGACAAAAAAAAAAATACAGTCAGAATTTGTCTTATTTAATATTTATTAATTATTACTAAAATTAATTAATGTTAGAATAAAAGATAAATAGGTCCCTAATGTTTTTAACCGCGGATATTTTGACTCTTCAGGATTAAAAAATACATTTAACTTCTTCATCTTTAATAGCGCATGACAATTATACCCTTCCATAGAGTTGGGGTTAAAAAATGGTAATGGATAATGTTGATGTGGAGGAAAGAGTGCTCACATGTCCGTTATGATAACCATGTTGAAGGCTAACTAAAAATAAAGGAACAAATAGGTCCCTGGTGATGATCTTGCAAGTTTCATCCCTAATCTTTTCTTTAGACACCATTGGAATCCAAGCATCAAGAATATCAAGAGATCACTGACAATTCCTAAGAACAGAATCCTTGTACCTCTGACAATCCAGTTCTTCTCATCATACACCATCTTGTTCCAACCGTACATCACAAAGTTAGAATCCTTGTACCTCTTTCAAGGCACTTTAAAGGCTATATCAGTGAACATGTCATCACTGTCCATCCACCATAGAAATTCAACTTTGAGGTGTGACAACAAAAGCTTCCAAATCAAAGGCAACTTAGCCCAAAACCTAACCATTTCGGCATCAAGAAGAGCCATGTTATAGGAAATCTCGATCCCATAGAGCCTGAATAATCAATCTTGTTCTTAATAGGTTTTCACACGGTTTGGGAAAAGGCCTGGTTACCAGAAAAATTCGAGGCTTATTGGGACCAATGAAGTTCGGGTAATCGGGGTTGTTTTCAAGTCACTGGCCACGTTGCTTGTCCCAATCGAAGATCTTGGAGCCGAGAGTGTAAGGGGCATTTGGCTCGCGCTTTGGTTTGTTGGCATAGGCGGCCTCGTCGACGAGAATCTTGGAGATGTCAAAGGTGGCGTAGTTGTTGGTGTCGTTTGTGGTGGTTTCGGGTTGAGCTTCCTCGAGGACGCGATGGGGCTCGACGCGGCGGGAGCGATAGGCATAGAGATGGTGGATCTCGTTGAGGTCTTGTTCGGGAGTGCCAAAATATCTGGCACTAATTGTGCCACGGAGGATGACGACAATAAGGAAGAGGTAGAAGAAGTTGAGGCTGCTGCAGCAACAGGCACGCTTGATCTGGCGGAGGGACCTATTTGTCCCTTTATATTTTGCCAACTCATCGCATTATCATCGTAACGGATACAATCAGGGATGGATGCATTCACAAGGCAGTTGCCCCCACTACCCCCAGTGAAATTTAAAAAAAAAAATTATGAGTAGTTGTTAGTGAAATACGATAGTTTCTCCCACTATATAATTAATTTTGCCTCCACCACAAATTCCTAACTCTTCTTCTTCTCCCCTTTTCCAATTTTCTTCATCTGCTGCAGCCTTCGCCTTCAGGCTTCAGAGTCCAGAGTTACTGTTGTCTGTCGCCATCCTGCCACTCTGCGTCTCTGCCAGTGTGACAGTGTCACTGGCTCATAATTGATGAAGTTGCTGTCCTGTTCAGCATTTCTCCCGCGTGGCTCCAACTTAGTTTCTCCTTGTTTCGCCGCGATTCTCCTGCATGACTCCGTGATACAATAATACTCTTTTCTCTACTTCAGCATTTTCCATTAACACTTTTTAACCCCAAGTCTATGGAGGGGTATAATTGTCATGCGTTATTAAAGATGAGGGATTTAAATATATTTTTCAATCTTGAGGGATCAAAATGTCAACAGTTAAAAAAGTCAGAGATCTATTTGTCTTTTACTCTAAATGTTAAATAAGACAAGTTCTAACTATTTTTTGCTAATCTTTTTTTGTTATCAAACATTTCTGTCGTTATTAACAAATTTATTTTACTTGAATCGAGATTCACTTGAGCAACCATACCATGACCAATGTTCTAACAATCGTGTCGAATTTGCTGGTTCAACTAAAAAAACCATAAACCAACGTCTAATTTCGTTTACCTTATCAAAATCGTTCAGACAAAAAATCAATTTTGAACAGAAAACTAGTCAAAAATTGGGGTTTTACTACTGTATAGAAAGGAGATTCTTTCAACACATGTAGAAACTATGTGTCAATCAATGACATAGGTAACGAAAATAACATACTAATGCATGATAGAGCAGCAACATCAGTATGGGACTCACATATTTTTTACTTTATGTTTAATAATATTAATACCAGTGAGTACAATTAAAAAAAAATTATATACGCATAAAAATACAAAAAGACTTTTAAAAAGTTATAAAATTTTAAATAAATTCCACTATTTTATTTATTGCTAATAAAAAGTTACAAATAAAAATTAATCATTTTTTATCCCTACTAATGATAACGAAATATAAGTTTTTTTTAAAACAATTATATTCTATATAAACGATATACTTATTATCAAATTCTTAAAATATATATATATATATATATATATATATATATATATACTAAATATTTTATTTTGGAGAAATAAAAATATACTTATTATCATATTTTATAAATAAAAATATATAACTTTTTAATTAAGACTAATAATATGTATTCTATTTGCGGCCTTACCCAATTTGATCGGATAGAGTTGTCTATCCGATTTGCTGCGAATAGGATAGAGTACGAATAGAGTTTGCTCGTGGATATGATCGAATGCAAATTCAGAATATACCCTATCTTATTCTACCAGCATTCTTAATATATTATATAACATATATTTAAAGTTTATAAATTATATATATAGTGAATAAATATTAAAGCCACAACTTTTTTCTTGTAAAAACTCAAGATAATCACTAAGTTAATAATTTAAATTATTAATTTAATATAGTTGTTATTTAAAGAGTAATATTGTAAGAACTTAGAATTAGAAGAAAAGTGATTAGATATTTATCTTTATTTATGTTATTTTAATTTTATTAAGAATTTGATGATCATGTTATTTGTAATTTTATTTTAATTTTTTTTAAATTTTATTATTTTTAATTTTAATTTAAACTTAATTTTTTATTTTCTATTTTATTAATATGTATGAAATATAGAATGATTGAATTTTATATTTACTTAAAATTTTTTTATTTTCCTACAAGTAGGGTTAAGTAAGGTTTGAATTGAAAACTTTAGGATGCGGGTAAAGTTAAAGTTGAGTTTTAAAAATTTTTTAACTCGCGGATAGGGTTGGGGTAGAGCTTGGATAGGATTAGGGTAGAGTCCAAACTCTACTCTATCTTATCCTTTGTCAATCCTATAGGATTTGGACTCTACCCTAATCCTATCCAAACTCTACCCTAACCCTATCTACAAGTTGAAAACTTTTTAAAAACTCAACTTTAATCTTACTCGCATCCTAAAGTTTTCAACCCTACCTTACCTAATCCTACCTGCAGAAAAATAAAATTTTTTTAAACAAATATAAAATTCAATCATCCCATATTTCATACATATTAATAAAATAGAAAATAAAAAATTAAGTTTAAATTAAAATTAAAAATAATAAAATTAGATAGATAACTCTACTCAATCAAATTGGATAGGATTATATACTTAGAAATAGAGTATATATTATCAACTTTAATTAAAAAGCTATATATTTTTATTTATAAAATATGATAATAAATATATTTTTATTTCTTGTATATTCTTATTTCTCCAAAATAAATTTCTTAGTATATATATATATATATATATATATATATATATATTAAGAATTTGATAATAAGTATATCGTTTATGTAGAATATAATTATTTTAAAGAACTTACATTTCGTTATCATTAGCAGGAATAAAAAATTATTAATTTCTATTTGTAGCTTTTTTATTATCAATAAATAAAATAGTAGAATTTATTTAAAACTTTATAACTTTTCTAAAAGTCTTTTTGTATTTTTTTTCATATATAAATTCTCTTTTTAATTGTAGTCACCAATAAATTTAAATATTTAACAAACATTATTAAAAACAAAGTAAAAAATATGTGAGGTCTATTGATGACAGAACTTCAATTTTATGAGTCCTATACTAACGTTGTTGTTCTCTCATGTATTGGTATACTATTTCCGTTATTTATATCATTGATCGACACGTAATTTTTACATGTATTGAAAAAATTCCCCTTCTACACAATAGCAAATCCCCAAAAACCGATAAAGCAGTGAAAAGATAAGTTTCTCGCATAAGTAAAAGACAGGTTTCTCACATAAGTAAAAGAGTTTCACTTTGATTGAACATTATTGTTAGTTCTGAATTTTGATAGAGAGATAGCAGTCTAAGATTAATACCTTAGCTTTTCAGACACTACAGAGTGAGTGCATAATCACCATTTAGGATATTTACCATGCAATTTGCTACTTAGTGTGTAAAATAGGTTCAAATTTTTGTTAATATAAACTATATATATTTGGCAATCTTACTTGCAAAATATAGGTGAATTTTAATTTTGCACGCTAACCCGTTAAATACCCTCACAATGCATACAAGTATAAATTTTTCAATTTTTTACACAATTTGATTAATAAAAAGTTTTTTATTTAAATAAAATATCCAAAAAAAATGACAGGATGAAAATAACAGCACACCCCTGCTGACTAGACTAGGTGCTTTATAGAAGAAAGAATCGTCAAAATTACATGAACGAGGTTAAGCACTTAATCTACTCAAATCCGGTTTAGGCATATAATTTTATTTATTCATTAAGGAAAGAAACAGAAATTATTGCTTTTGAAAAGAACCCTATAAAAGTTGTTGCTAAGTTAAAGCTAGTACTGGCTCAACTTCATTGTAAAATTCAATTCTAACGTATTTCCTTAATTATTTCTTTTGCCACCAAGTCTATTAACTTGCAGACTTAACAAACTTTGCTTGTATAAAAAAGAAAAAAAAAACAATATTTTATGGATACAAAAATTATTCATCACTAAGTTATCATGTATTTTTAAATTATTTATACATGTTTTATATTTTGTGAAAATTTCACTTCCCTCTTCTATAAGATGTTAAAATGACACTCTCCTCCCCTCTATTTTATAAATGTATATTTTTCTCCATTTTAATTTTTAAAAACCCCCTCTTTAATTAATTTTAAATTTTTTGTGTTAACTAATGTTAACTTTATCCTTTTTTTAAAAAAATATCCATTAGCAAAAATTTTATTTTTTATCATTAAATTTTGCTTACCAAAATATATTTTAATAAATTATTCTTTTATTGATTAAATTGTATTTTTTTAAAAATTTAATAATTATGTTAATTTTTTCTAAAATACCTTTCAATAATTTTTTAATTATTAAATTATAATTTTACCAAAATTTTTATTAACAATTTTTTTATATTTTACTATTAATTTTTCGATATCTATATATATTATTTTAATATTAAATAAAAAACTTTAGTAAGATTAGTTTTTAATATCAATATATATTAATTGTTATATATATTAACAGTGGTAAGATTTTTTATTTAATGTTAAAATAATATATATTGATATTAAAAAATTAATAATAAAATATAAAAATCATTGTTAACAAAAATTTTGATAAAATCATAATTTAATAATTAAAAAATTATTGAAGGATAGGTATCTTAGAAAAAATAATTTAATTATTAATTTTTTAAAAGTATTTTAATAAAAATATAATTTAATCAATAAAAAAATATTTTATTAAGGGGTATTTTGGTAAATAAAATTTAATAATAAAAAATAAAATTTTTGTTAATGGGTATTTTTTCAAAAAATAACTTATTTTTTCTTAAAAAATGGATAAAGTTAATATTAGTTAACACAAAATTTAAAATGGATTAAAGAGGAGGTTTTTTAAAAGTTAGAAGGGTGGAGAATGTACATTTATAAAATAAAGGGAATGAGGGTGTTATTTTAGCATCTCGCAAGGGAAGAGAGTGAAATTTTCTCTTATATTTTCTAATAAAATAACCAACGACCTGAATAATTAATTATATAATCAAGTTATTATTAATAACTAGTATATGTTTTCGTACACTGTACGGGATAATTAATAAAAATATATAAATTTTTTTATTAAAAGAGATTAAACAAAAAATATATATAATAATTATTAATATAAATATTTTACAAAATTATAATTAAAATTAAAGTTTAATTATTTTTAATGTTAAAAATATTAAAAATAATTAGTATTTGTCTTAACTGATTTAGATTAGTTGAGTGGTTATCTCACTCGTCTAAAGTATTAGAGTTTCGAATCCATCTTGTGTACTTAACAACTCATTGGCTAGCGGCAGACCGTTAATAAATGAAGTTTCAATCCGTGAAAGATTAGTTCTCGACCTGCCGAGTTGGAAAATACAGTGAAAGAAAATAGTATTTTTTGTCTTGAAATTAGAACAATTCTCATTGATGATAGCATACTTATGGAGATTTGTCTTTGTTAAAATTTAACTGTGACAATTTTATTTATTAGTATCGTATTCATTCATATGATATCAAACAATATGATCAACATTGTTACCGATTAAAATTTTATATTTTATGACATGACTTTCAAGCTTCTAAACTTATAAACTTATGTCATTGCAAAAGCTATTAGATTTATTAATAGTTCTTAATAATATTACCAAAATACCGTCGTTGAGTATTAGTTTATATAAAAAGAAACTATAATAACTTTTGTTATTCGATATATAATTTATTCTATTGAAAAATGAATTATTATTCCTAGATTGGTAAATATATTTTTTTCTATTTTTATATCATTTTATTTGGCAATAATTGCCATTAAAAAAATGAATGATTACAATATCTTATAATATAATGTACAAAATAATTTTTTATTTTAAAAATAATTCTGGTTAGTAAAAAAAATTCAAAATTGATTAATAACTCACATTTTTTAAAATGTTAATTAATAGCAAAAACAAAATTAGTTAGGTGTAAAATATTCAGCATTTAAATTTTAATTATCAAAAATTGAGTTAGAAATTAATTATAACTTAATAATCGATATATATATATATATAAAATAATAATAATAATAATAATAATAATATCTAACATATAATTTTTTTTAACAGAGCTGATGTACAATTTATTAATAATTGATTTATTGTCTAAATTTTTTTATAAACTTTGCGGTATGTGAAAATAATGATCTTATTTTTTATTATTTAAAAAATTATTCATAATTTTTTAATATGTAATTAACTTAATTAATAACCTTTATTATTACTTTTCTACCAAAAAAATCATGTTTATATTATTTGTATATTTTTTAATACTAATAAATATATAGTTATTTGTACTATTATATTTATTGTCTTAGAAAATGGTTTAAGTTACTTATTTCGTATGTTAAATAATATAAATTATATTTTATATATTAAATTCATCATTTATCCATATTAAAAGCAAAAAAATTATGCAATAGATCGTTTGTTATAAAGATTAGTTGATTTACATATAAATTATCTTTAGAAAAACAAAGAAATAATTTATCACATATAATAATCCTTGATATATGTAGTGTCATGTATATATTAGGATGATCTATTTTAATTATGTGAGTAAGTATTATTATTCACTTTTTTATTAAGATTTTAAATAAAATTTAAAATTAAAAAAAAAAGATAATTAGAACTTTTTTAGTTTGATTATAAAATCTATTGTAAGTATACTTAACTTTTATATATACTAAATATAATCATATTTAAAAGTATAGTATTTATTACAGCAATGACCCAAAATATTAACTCAAGTGAGTAAGATCAACTTAGGCCTATTGTTAGGATCCTAAATCCGAATTAGGTTCGTTGTCTTAAAATCCAATGCAGATAAAGTTTATGTGTCCTATCTCAAATCGGCTCAAATTGAATTTTCATTGTTAGTTAGATATAGTAATAGATACTCGTGTGGGTACAGCGGACCCCTTTTTCCGTCATTCACTCCTATTTAAAAAAATATATCCCTTATCCTCTCTCTATCTTCGTCGCAAGTCTCCCTATTTAATTATCCCCTTAGCGAATGTCTATCCACGATTATCTATGATATCCTTTGAAAACTTTTTAAAAAAATAACAAAACAACTATAATATAAGAATCATAAAATAATCAATTCAATATAATTCAACTCAACTCATAATATATTCATTATAAAAAATAATATTTCAAAAAAAAATAAAAATATTTTTCAACATAATATATTTTAGGGCGAGACTAATCGACAGAATGACGAACTTAAGAGGTAAAAAAAAGTGAGTTAAAAAAAGAGTAGATACAAAATCAAGACTAAGGATGAGTAGTTTAGAAGAAAAAAAAGAGTTTAAATTAGAGATAAAAATTAGGATTACGAAATTTAAGATATATATATATATATATATATATATATATATATATATATATATATATATATATATATATATATATATAACGGGTCCCTTGAAGAGAGTACTTATGTCCCCATCCCAATCTATTTTACGTGGACAGGCTTCCACCCGTAAAAATTTCACAGATCCCATTTAATCCCAAATTGCAAGTAATTGAGCGAATATCCATTTGGTTGGTTTTTTTATTATTCTAATTGCTAGCATTTATTGGTTCGTGACGTAAAACTACTCTAGCCACTTAGTAAATTCCTAGATAACTATATCATTCTCATAAAATCACATGTATCCTTGTTATAACAATATTAATCGAAAATAAGTAGTTAAACACTAAATGAGTTACATTTTTTATATATATAACAATGGCTAATATCACATATTATAACTTGTTATATTATATTATAAAATATTAATAAGTTTGAACAATTTAAAAAATATTAAAAAATTACTGTTTGATTTATAAGATTTTGTTTTTAGAAATTTGTCTATAGTCTATGATTAATAATGAAATAACATTATGTATTTTATTTTACTTGATAGAAATTTATACATTTTTTTTGGATCGAGACGATGTTAGTGACTATAGAGAGATTTTTACCATTAAATAAAACTATAGAGAAATTAAAAACAATTTGTTGATATTTTTTGATAATTCGTTTAATTTTTAATTAAAATTAAAATTAAATTATATATTCAATTTATATTTGTTTGTTTATTATAATAATTATTTGTAATAGATAATATATTTAAGTATTTTTGAAAGAAACAATTTAATTTTACACAATTGAAAGATAACCATGAAATTAAATTTAAGACGAAGTGAAATATAATAAACACATTGGGAGTAAAAGTTAAATAAATAATTAAAAATAAGATAAAAAAAAAGCAACTAAAAGAAGTAAAAATGGGCAGCAAAGACTATACATGTAGTCCATAAAAAATACAGTGCAAGAAAAATTTAGTATAAATCAATGAATATAAAATATGAAAGACAAAAATCAAGATATGTTTCTATTAAAAAATTTTAAAAAAAATATTATGAAGAAGAACTTATTAATAAAGTTCTAAAAATATATTACAGAAAATTTGAAATATTAATAAACAAAATAATAACATCCTTAAAAATTATTAATTAAAATACATAAAAAAATATATAAAACAAAATCATAAAAAATTTTGGCAAAATAAAGAAATTACAAAGATTATAATAGAAGTAAAAAAAAAGTATAAAGTACATTTTAATTATATATATATATGTGAAATTTTTAAATTAAATTCATTTATTTTATTTTTTATTTATTATTTATTAAATAATTTAATATTTATTTTGATCAAATTAAATAATTAGTATAATTAATTATTTATACTTAATGTTATTTATCTAGTAGTATAACCGAAACAGGTTGAAATATCAAGAATAAAACTAAAACTAAATATTAAGGATAAAATTAAAAAATTTATATTTACTATCTTATAATTTGTTTAGATAAAAATAGGAAATAATATATTTATAAATAAATAAAAATTATTATTAAAAATTGAATATCCAAATAAAACAAAAATAAACTAACTTGTAAAAGCAATTTATAAGATTTGTTATACAAATATTAAAATGTATGAACCGTGATGTCGCTAAGGTAGCGTTTGGAAGAGAGACAGAGACTGAAAAACTGAGACTGAGAGACTGAGACTAAGACTGAAATAAGTTTCAGTATTATCTTTGGTGTAAAGTGAGAGACAGAGACTGAAATAAGAATGAACTCTAATTTAATTTGCATAAAGAGTAAAGTTGGAATTAATTAATTGAAATGAAGATATTTTAGATATAAAATGTTATTAAATTCAATTTTCATTCTAAAAAATTTCAGTCCTCTGTCCCCACTTTTTGAAAGTACTGAAATATTGAAATTTTGGGAACATAGACTGAAATTTTAATACCAGTCTTTGGGCCAACAAACATGATATTGAGTTTCAGTCTCTCAGTCTCTGTTCTAGTACAACACAAACACAATCATACAATATAAACAAATGTATAAAAGTAAAAATAAAATCTTCAAACTCAATTAATATAACAATAAACAAAGATTTTGTTATTTATCTACTAAACGTAGTAGTAAATATTGGACAAAATGAAATTATATTTTTATAAATATATTTACAGATAACTAAAAAATTAAAAATAAACACACTAAACAACATATAGCATCAATGGTAAAATATAACCTAAAACAATCACTTAAATTCAAGTTTGCATGTGATGAATTATAATAAATTTATATATGAGGATTAAAAATAAAATAAAAAATAAAAAATAAAAAAAAGAGAACAATTAAAAGAAGTAAAAAAAAGGTAAAACAAATAATGTGTGGAATAAATAAAAAATGTATTATAATAGAAGATTAATATAATCAATAAATATAAAAGATAAAAGAGAAAAATTAAAATACGATCTCATTAAACAAATTTCAAGAAAAAAATTTTGAAGAAGAATCTATTAATTAACTTTTATAAAAATATTATAAAAAATTTAAAATACCTTTAAATAAAATAATTCTATTAATCAAAATACATAAAAAAATAATTGATATAAAACAAAATTATAAAAAAATTTAGCAAAATTAAAATAGAAAAAACAAAAATAAAAAAATTACAAATATTATACCCGAAGCACAAAATAGAGAGGAAAAATGGATAGAAAGTACATTCTAATTATATATAATTAAAATATGTTGAGTTATTAAATTCAAGAAATTGAATTGATGACTAAAAATAATGACTAAATATAATAAATTCTGATGACTAAAAATAATAAAGTAAACTAAAGAAAATTTAAAAATATTATCTGAGAATATAGGAATCATAGAATATATAATATAAAAATATATATACATTAATAACAAAATAAAATCGTAGTATATAGAATTAGAATCTTTTAATATTTTTAAATGAATTAAATGAATTTATTTAAAAATAATAAATATTCATTTACTACAATGATTAATACCCATTTTATTTATTAGACCGTATTAATAAGAGAGCAATTGAAAAATATATGTGACCAGTTTAAATAATTTATTTAAGTATCAATTAATTAATACTCGTTTTATATATATATATATATATAATAATAAATTAAATTAAATGAATTCATTTATTTCATTGTCTTATATATTATTTATTAAATCATTTAATATTTATGTGGTTTATGAATCGAACAAAATTTTAAATCATTTATTATCTATTCTAATTAAATTAAATATTGGATTAGTTATGATTGATGTAATTTAATTGAATCAAATAAAATATTAAATGATAGAATATTATTTATTCTAATAAAATAAAATCAAATATGATTATTTAGTTATAATTTATATTTATTTTATAAGAATACATTTTAAAAATATTTATTTTTAAATAATTTTTATAAAATAGTTTTTTTTATAATATTTTTAGTCTATACTTTAGGGCACAATTAGCATAATCCATTAAAAAAATACTTAATTAGTCAATACAAATAATTAGTATACTTGATTTGGTTCAATAAATTAAAAGAAACAAATGTGAAAGGAAGAGATAAAAAAAAGTGAATAGCTATCAAAAAATAATAAAAAAAGTCTTTTTTAGTTTTTTT